>NW_026057589.1:14200100-14251418 GCF_023721935.1 Panthera uncia | reverse complement strand
AAAGAAAGAAAGAAAGAAAGAAAGAAAGAAAGAAAGAAAGAAAAGGGGGAGGAAGAAAGGGAGGGAGAGAGGGAGGAAAGAAAGGGTGGAGGAAGTAAGGGAGGGAGAGAAAAGAAAAGAAAAGAAGACAGGAAAATTCATACAAGGACTAAGCCCTTGATTGTATTAACTATTGTTAATAATTTCAGCATAATAATGAAATTACTTTTATATTTTATATATACTGAAATGCTTATAAACAAAATATAATTTATTTAAAATTCATCCATAGGGAGTGCTGTGAGATATGGGTGAATTTATTTTTGACACACAATTTTTGAACCAGGGTGATGCACTTGTACTATTCCATCTTTATACATGCTTGAAACTTTCATAACCAAAAAATTGAAAAGGAATAAAAAATAAAACACATGATTTGGCTTGTGGTCCAGAACCACATATTTTTTTTATTCCAATGGGCTAATTAGATCCTGTTTAGAATTGAATGTGGTTTGTATAAAATGCAGAATTTGGTACAACCTAATTAATCCACCGTCCCACCCATGAGAAAAGGGAAGAAGACGCTCACAGCTTTTCCCAGCAGCTCCTAAGAAATGTCGAAGGCCAGGTTGGCAGGAGTCCATGGCTTCCCACCGCCTGTATCTTCAGGGTGGTACCTGAGGTACGTGTCTGCACATCTGCACGGCGGGCTGGAAGTGCTGAGGAAGGAGCAGCCCAAGGAAGAGTCCTCAACAAACGACTATCAGGAGTTGTTCTACACATACCACAGCTTCATAGCCTATTTCCTAGTCAATTCTGAAGTATGTGCTTTGCGGTTTCCCAGAGATTCCTTGTGGATAATGCTCCAGTAGGCCATATGGCATCTGGCCTCAGGGCTCACCTTTCAGTTGGTTCCCTTCCATTCTTCCCTTCCTACCAGTGTCCTACCAGTGTCCCCTTGGCTGCCCTACTTCACATCTCAGGGTCTGCTTTGGGGAGAACCTGAACTAAGAAAAATAAATACAAGAAGTGGACTTTCCTTAAAAATAAATTTATTTAAAAATATCAGGGGCACCTGGGTGGTTCAGTCGGTTAAGTGGCCGACTTCCTGATCTCATGAAGTTCGAGCCCCACGTCGGGCTCTGTGCTGACAGCTCAGAGCCTGGAACCTGCTTCAGACTCTGTGTCTCCCTCTCTCTCTGCCCCTCCCCCGCTCATGCTCCATCTGTCTCTCTCTCCCTCTCCCTCTCTCTCTTGCTCGCTCTCTCTCAAAAATAAAAAACATCAAGACAGCATGGTATTGGCACAACAACAGACACATGGACCAATGGAATAGAACAGAAAGTCCAGAATTAGACCCACAAAAGTATGGCCAACTAATCTTTGACAAAGCAGGAAAGAATGTCCAATGGAAAAAAGACAGTCTCTTTAGCAAATGGTGCTGGGAGAGCTGGACAGCAACATGCAGAAGGATGAAACTAGACCACTTTCTTACACCATTCACAAAAATAAACTCAAAATGGATAAAGGACCTGAATGTGAGACAGGAAACCATCAAAACCCTAGAGGAGAAAGCAGGAAAAAAATCTCTCTGACCTCAGCCGCAGCAATTTCTTACTTGACACATCTCCAAAGGCAAGGGAATTAAAAGCAAAAATGAACTATTGGGACCTCATGAAGATAAAAAGCTTCTGCACTGCAAAGGAAACAATCAACAAAACTAAAAGGCAACCCACGGAATGGGAAAAGATATTTGCAAATGACATATCGGACAAAGGGCTAGTATCCAAAATCTATAAAGAGCTCACCAAACTCCACACCCGAAAAACAAATAATCCAGTGAAGAAATGGGCAGAAAACATGAATAGACACTTCTCTAAAGAAGACATCCGGATGGCCAACAGGCACATGAAAAGATGCTCAACGTCGCTCCTCATCAGGGATACAAATCAAAACCAGACTCAGATACCACCTCACGCCGGACAGAGTAGCTAAAATGAACAAATCAGGAGACTATAGATGCTGGCGAGGATGTGGAGAAATGGGAACCCTCTTGCACTGTTGGTGGGAATGCAAACTGGTGCAGCCACTCTGGAAAACAGTGTGAAGGGTCCTCACTATGACCCAGCAATAGCACTGCTTGGAATTTACCCAAGGGATACAGGAGTGCTGATGCATAGGGGCACTTGTACCTCAATGTTTATAGCAGCACTCTCAACAATAGCCAAATTATGGGAAGAGCCTAAATGTCCATCAACTGATGAATGGATAAAGAAATTATGGTTTATATATACAATGGAATACTACTTGGCACTGAGAAAGCATGAAATATGGCCTTTTGTAGCAATGTGCATGGAACCGCAGAGTGTGATGCTAAGTGAAATAAGTCATACAGAGAAAGACAGATACCATATGTTTTCACTCTTATGTGGATCCTGAGAAACTTAAAAGAAGACCATGGGAGAGGGGAAGGGGAAAAAAAAGGTACAGAGAGGGAAGGAGGCAAACCATAAGAGACTCTTAAAAACTGAGAATAAACTGAGGGTTGATGGGGGGTGGGAGGGGGGGGAAAGTGGGTGATGGGCATTGAGGAGGGCACATGTTGGGATGAGCACTGGGTGTTGTATGAAAACCAATTTGACAATAAATTTCATATTTAAAAAAATAAAATTAAATTAAAAAATTTAAAAAAATGTTTGAATTACTATGGAATAACTAATAATAACAAAAATTTAAATATGCTAACACATACTGAGTATTTACCATAGGCCATGGCGCATATATATATATATATATATATATATATACACGCACACACACACACATATATATATGCATATATATATGCACACACACACATATATATCTAATAAACACATATATATAATTTCTATAGATATATAATGTATAATTTATATACTAAATATGTTTATTATATATATGTATCTCCTTTGATATTCAGTTTCTTTATTTTACAGACAAAAGAGATATTAAGCTGACCAAGCTCATACAGCTAGTAAGTGATGGAGTTGATAATAATATTCTTACTATTTTTTTGTTAAGATGATGTTGATACTGATAGTTGTTTTGGGGAGAGTTTGAGGAGGGGGAGTGTGTATGCTATAATATTCTCATTTGGCAAAATATGTACTAGTCCTTCCCACTAAAATAAATATGAAAACGGGGCACCTGAGTGGCTCAGTTAGTTAAGATACCTGATGCTTCATTTTGGCCCAGGTCATGATCTCACAGTTTGTGAGTTCAAGCCCTACATCAGGCTCTGCACTGACAGTGTGGAGTCTGCTTGGGATTCTCTCTCTCACTCTCTCTCTCTCTCTCTCTCTGCCCCTTTAAAAAGATAAACTTAAAAATAAATAAATAAACGTTTAAATAAATAAAATCATTTAAATAAACTTTAAAAAATAAAATAAATATGAAAATAACTAGGAAACTATTACAGCCACATCTTCTGAGAAGGAATATAAGCAAATGAATAGTCCTTTTATCCAAACTTCCCTCCCCATCATAATGATGCTATTTTTTTCTTCTGGAATGAAACATTTTTAAAAAAGAATGGAGAGGAAATGTATTCCAATAGGGATAATTCCATCACTCCAGTTTTCCTTCCTACAGAGAAGAAAGCCTTCCTGAAATTAAAGATGTGACCACTAACAGAGCACCAAAGACAGCTTAAGATAACTCAAATCACCACATCACCAGAACGGAGCTGAACCTCAACCCGTAGCTGGCTCTGAGATCTGCCCAGCTGTCAGTCAAAGGACATCTCCATTTAAAACAGAAATACATCTGGGACGCCTGGGTGGTTCAGTTGGTTAGGCAACCGACTTCGACTCAGGTCATGATCTCACAGTTTGTGAGTTCGAGCCCCGCGTCAGATTCTGTGCTTACAGCTCAGAGCCTGGAGCCTGCTTTGGATTCTGTGTCTCTCCCTCTCTCTGTCCCCTCCCCTGCTCACACTCTGTGCCTCTCTGTCTCTCAATAATAAATAAACATTAAAAAATTTTTTTAATTTTTTTTTCAACGTTTTTTATTTATTTTTGGGACAGAGAGAGACAGAGCATGAACGGGGGAGGGGCAGAGAGAGAGGGAGACACAGAATCGGAAGCAGGCTCCAGGCTCCGAGCCATCAGCCCAGAGCCCGACGCGGGGCTCGAACTCACGGACCGCGAGATCGTGACCTGGCCGAAGTCGGACGCTTAACCGACTGCGCCACCCAGGTGCCCCCCAAAAAAATTTTTTAACAGAAATACATCAAATGCAAATGATCAGTGATACTGGGGGAAATGTTTTATACCATATACCAAAAGCAGTAAAAGCTATTCCAAATGATGTCTGGCCCTAGGATGTTGTCATCCTGGACAGCACGAACTAAAATGATTCATTCTAAGATCTTGCCATTGTGACAAAATGGATGGACCTAGAGGGTATTATACTAAGCAAAATAAATGAGAGAGAAAAACAAATACCATATGATTTCACTTACATGTGGAATCTCAGAAACAAATGAACCAGGGGCGCCTGGGTGGCGCAGTCGGTTAAGCGTCCGACTTCAGCCAGGTCACGATCTCGTGGTCCGTGAGTTCGAGCCCCGCGTCGGGCTCTGGGCTGATGGCTCGGAGCCTGGAGCCTGTTTCCGATTCTGTGTCTCCCTCTCTCTCTGCCCCTCCCCCGTTCATGCTCTGTCTCTCTCTGTCCCAAAAAATAAATAAAAAACGTTGAAAAAAAAATTAAAAAAGAAAAAACAAAAAACTCATTTTCTAAAAAAAAAAAAAAAGAAAGAAACAAATGAACCAATAAAAAAAAAAAAAAAAAAAAAAAACTTATAAATACAGAGACCAAACTGATGGTTGCCAGGGGTGGAGGGAGGATGGGAGAAACAGGTGGGGGGATTAAGAAGTATGGACTTGTACTTACAAAATAAAAAAGTCACGGAGATAAAATATAGGGACTATAGTCAATAATACTGTAATAACACTGTTTGGTGACAGATGGTAACTACATTTATCGTGGTGAGCACTGTATAATATAACGAATTGTTGAATCACTATGGTGTACACCTGAAACTAATATAACATTGTATGTCAACTATACTTCAATAATAAAAACTTAAGTAAATAAATAAATAAAATTATTCATTCTTAGATGTGAGTGTTCTCTGCTCTAAGAAAACCCCACAGGAATACTCATGTGAGTGAGAGCATTTTTATATTTGTAAAACTTGTCAGGCAGTGGATGGTAATATGTATCAAAATGTAAATATGTTTACATTTGGACTTGGAATTAAATGAACAGAGATAACAAATATATAAATAAGTATTTATAAGATTTCTTATTAAATTAATACTCTTCATAGCACAAAACCAAAAGAAAGAACTAAATTGCACAGAGTCTTGACCAAATAAGGTATACTATATATATATATATATATATATACATATAATACATATGTATATATATATACATATATTATATATATATATAATATATATAATATATTATATATATATTATATATATATACATATATATAATGGAATCACAGGCATCCATTGCGAAGAAGGAATGATGTTATATAGGAAAAGTATTCATCATTAGGCATGGAAAGTGTATTACCAGAGAACATAGTTAGTGGAGGCTCTTTACATTCTAAAGAACTTTGCATAACAAATTGTGGGTAGTTTTATCTCTTCAAGTAAGATTAAGTAAGTTTTCCCTTTAAACTTTGTTAATTTTATTATATTACAAGTGTATATTTTACATCAGTTTTTTTTACACTTTTACAACCAACAGAAAGTAAAGATGTTTTGAAAATATAAAAAGGCAATATAACAAAAAAGAAACTGAGTTTACCTGTGATATTATTACCCTAACAAGGAGATTCCGTCCTCGACAAAATTACTTGTCAAAAGGTATCTTGAAGAATGAATTGTGTTGGGGCCTTTATACTTAGTCGCAGATTATAGCCTCTATGACTTAGGGTGCTAGGAACAGAGAAATTCAAGATTGAATTCTTAAAGGCTTTGTCAAAAAGTGAAAAGAAGAATTTATATCACTGCAAACATTATAAGTTGGAAAAAACATAAATCTGCAAAACTCCCATTTAAAGACAATTTATACAAGCCTATGTCCATAGTTGTTCAAAACAGAGTCAAATGTAATTGTCACAACCAGCTTACCGCAGGCCCCTTTGGAGTCCACATCATAGCTGAGTATCATCAGGGTACATTACACCTTCATACACAGCAAAGCAGTAGCACCAAAGAACAAAGATAATGGATCGGAATCTTAAGGAAGGAGGATAGAAGTCTTAGGCAAGATGTAGATAAGTATCATGCCTGTTGACTTATGCTCCAGCCTTCTGCTTTTTGTTCTATTAAGTCTATTTTATTATTTAACTTCCTTTTGCATAACCAAAGAAGAGATCTTTATAAGTCTTTGGCACCCTCTTTTGGACAATCTGATTATTCCAAAACTGAAATTTGTTTCAATGACATGGATTTCTGAGTATGTTACAGGCAAACTGAAATTAAACATATATTATTATTTTGAATATTTTTGTCCTTTATAATTAATAGACTTTACTTTTAAAGCAGTTTTAGATTTGCAGAAGAACCAAGCAGATAATACAAAGCTCCCACACACTCCCCTCTCCCAGAGTTTCCTCTTTTATTAACAACTTGGATTAGTATGGTACATTTGCTAAAATTAATTAAACAGTATGAGTATATTATTATTAAATAAAAACCCATCATTTATAGTAAAGTTGTACATTTCTATAGACTTTAACAGATTTCATACACCCACCAATATAGCGTCACAGAGAACAGCTTCATTGTCTTGTGCCTCAATTTCATCCTTCCTCTCTCCCCTCCAACCCCTATAACCACTGATCTTTTTTATCTCTATGTTTTTCTATGTCTCTACAGTTTTCCAGAAAGACATACAGTGGAATAATAAAATGTGTATTCTTTTCAGACTCGTTTATTTCACTTAGCAATATGCATTGAAGAGTCTTCCATATCTTTTTGTGGTTTGATAGTTCATTTTCTTTCGTCCCCGAATAATATTCCACTGTATGGATATACCAAAGTTTGTTCATCCATTCCCTATTGATGAACATTTTGACTGCTTCCAGGGTGGTCAATTAGGAATAAGACTGCTATAAACATTTATGTTCCGGGGTTTTTTTGAGTGTGTTAATGGATACAAGTTGTCAACTCAGTTGGGTAAATACCAAGAAGTTTGCTGGTAAGACCATGCTTAGAAACTACCCAACTATCTTCCAAAGAGGCTGTGCCATTTTGTATTACCACCATCAATGAATGAGAGTTCCTGGGAGTCTGTATTTTCACCAGCTTCTGATATTGTTGGATTTTAACCATGCACATTAGGGATAGATCCTACTTAGCCACAATGCATAATCCTATTTGCTGTTAGATCCAATTTGCTAATATTTTACTGAGGACTTTTTGCATGTATGTCCAGAAGAGATGTGGGTCTGTTGTTTCCCATTTGTTTTATGATGTCTTTATCTGGTTTGGGGGATTAGTGTAATTCTAGCCTCATAGGATGTGTTGGAAAGTGTTCTCTTTGCTTCTCTTTTCTGGAAGAGGTTGTAGACAATTGGTGTCATATCTTCCTTAAATGTTTAGTAAAATTCACCACTGAATTCATATAGAACTGGCACTTTCAGCTTTGGAATTTTATTAAATACTGATTCAAAACTGTTAATAGAGGGGCGCCTGGGTGGCGCAGTCGGTTAAGCGTCCGACTTCAGCCAGGTCACGATCTCGCAGTCTGTGAGTTCGAGCCCGGCGTCAGGCTCTGGGCTGATGGCTCGGAGCCTGGAGCCTGTTTCCGATTCTGTGTCTCCCTCTCTCTCTGCCCCTCCCCCGTTCATGCTCTGTCTCTCTCTGTCCCAAAAAAATAAATAAAAAACGTTGAAAAAAACTGTTAGTAGATATCACCATAGTCAGATTATCTAGCTCTTCTTGTTTGAGTGTTGGTAGTTTTGCCCAATTGCTCCATTTTATCTAAATTACCAAACTTGTGGCATAGTGATGTATACAAATTCCTTTATTATCCTGTATTGTCTATGAGATGAATAAAGATCAGTTCTTTTTTTATTTGTTTTTAATTTATTTTTTTAATTTTACATGCAAGTTAGTTAGCATATAGTGCAACAACGATTTCAGGAATAGATTCCTTAATGCCCCTTATCCATTTAGCCCATCCCCCCTCCCGCAACCCCTCCAGCAACCCTCTGTTTGTTCTCCCTATTTAAGAGTCTCTTATGTTTTGTCCCCCTCCCTGTTTTTATACTATTTTTGCTTCCCTTTTCTTATGTTCATCTGTTTTGTATCTTAAAGTCCTCAAATGAGTGAAATCATAGATATTTGTCTTTTGCGGACTAATTTCGCTTAGCATAATACCCTCTAGTTCCATCCATGTCATTGCAAATGGCAAGACTTCGTTCTTTTTGATTGCCATTGTATATATATACCACATCTTCTTTATCCATTCATCCAGAGATGGACATTTGGGTTCTTTGCGTACTTTGGCTGTTGTCGACAGTGCTGCTGTAAACATTGGTGTGCATGTGTCCCTTCCGAACAGCATACCTGTATCCCTTGGATAAATACCTAGTAGTGCAATTGCTGGGTCGTAGGGTAGTTCTATTTTTAATTTTTTGAGGAACCTCCATACTGTTTTCCAGAGTGGCTGCACCAGCTTGCATTTGCACCAGCAGTGCAAAAGAGACCCTCTTTCTCCACATCCTCACCAACATTTGTTGTTGCCTGAGTGGTTAAGAGTTAGCCGTTCTTACAGGGGTGAGGGGGGTATCTCATGGTGGTTTTGATTTGCATTTCCCTGATGATGAGTGATGTTGAGCATTTTTTTCATGTGTTCGGTTGGCCATCTGGGTGACTTCTTTGGAGAAGTGTCTATTCATGTCTTTTGCCCATTTCTTCACTGGATTGTTTGTTTTTGGGATGTTGAGTTTGATAAGTTCTGTACAGATTTTGGATACTAACCCTTTACCTGATATGTTGTTTGCAAATATCTTCTCCCATTCCATTGGTTGCCTTTTCATTTTGCTGATTTTTTCTTTCACTGTGCAGAAGGTCTTTATTTTGATGAGGTCCCAAAAGTTCATTTTTGCTTTTGTTTCCCTTGTCTCTGGAGATGTGCTGAGTAAGAAGTTGCTGCAGCCAAGGTCAAAGAGGTTTTCGCCTGCTTTCTTCTTGAAGATTTTTTTTTTTTTTTTTTTTTTTTTTTTTTTGGGACAGAGAGAGACAGAGAATGAACGGGTGAGGGGCAGAGAGAGAGGGAGACACAGAATCAGAAACAGGCTCCAGGCTCCGAGCCATCAGCCCAGAGCCTGACACGGGGCTCGAACTCACGGACCGCGAGATCGTGACCTGGCTAAAGTCGGACGCTTAACCGACTGCGCCACCCAGGCGCCCCTCTTCTTGAAGATTTTGATGGTTTCCTGTCTCGCATTCAGGTCCTTCGTCCATTTTGAGTTTATTTTTGTGTGTGGTGTAAGAAAGTGGTCCAGGTTCATTCTTCTGCATGCCGCTGTCCAGTTTTCCCAGCACCACTTGCTGAAGAGACTGTCTTGATTCCACTGGATATTCTTTCCTGCTTTGTCAAAGATTAGTTGGCCCTAAGTTTGTGGGTCCATTTTTGGGTTCCCTATTCTGTTCCATTGATCTGAGTGTCTGTTTTTGTGCCAAGTAATGATCAGTTCTATCAGTATTTTACTTCACATATTTTGATGCTGTGTTGTTAGAAACAGGCATATTTTTTAAAATTTTTTAACGTTTATTTATTTTTGAGAGAGAGAGAGAACAAGCAGGGAAGGGGCAGAGAGAAGGGAGACACAGAATCTGAAACAGGCTCCAGGCTCTGAGCTGTCAGCACAGAGACAGACACAGGGCTCAAACTCACGAACCGTGAGATCATGACCTGAGCCAAATGGATGTTTAACTGACCGAGCCACACAGGCACCCCAGAAACATGTATATGAAGGATTATTCTGACTTCTTAGAGAATTGACCTTTTTTTCACTATGTAATACCTGTCTATAACCCTGACAAGTTTTGTTGCTCTGAAGTCTGCTTTGCCTAAAACATAGTTACTCCAGTTCTGTTTTGATTGATTTTAGCATGGTAGAACTTTCTACACCCCATCCCTCTTTATCTATCTGTGAGAGAGAGACAGAGCATGACCAGAGAGAGAGAGACACACAGAATCCCAAGCAGGCTCCAGGCTCTGAGCTGTCAGCACAGGGCCCGATGTGGGGCTCGAACTCCCAAAACACGAGATCATGACCTGAGCCGAAGTTGGACGTTCAACCGACTGAGCCACCCAGGCGTCCCCTATCTGTGACCTTATATTTAAAATAGCTTATTTACGGGGCGCCTGGGTGGCTCAGTCGGTTAAGCATCCAACTTCGGCTCAGGTCATGATCTCGCAGTCCGTGGGTTTGAGCCCCGCGTCAGGCTCTGTGCTGACAGCTCAGAGCCTGGAGCCTGTTTCAGATTCTGTGTCTCCCTTTCTCTGACCCTCCCCTGTTCATGCTCTCTCTCTGTCTCAAAAATAAATAAATAAATGTTAAAAAAAATAAAAATAAAAAAATAAAATAGCTTATTTAGGGCCACCTGGGTGGCTCTGTTGGTTGAGCATCTGAATTCGGCTCAGGACATGATCTCACAGTTCCTGAGTTTGAGCCCCACATTGGGCTTGCTACTCTCAGTGCATAGCCTGCTTCAGATCTTCTGTTCTCCTCTCTCTCTGTCCCTCCCCCACTTGCACTCTCTCTCTCAAAAGTAAATAAAACATTTTTTTTTTTTAATTTTTAACAGGAGCACCTGGGTGGCTCATCGGTTGGGCATCTGACTTCGGCTCAGGTCATGATCTCACAGTCTGTGGGTTTGAGCCCCGTATCAGGCTCTGTGCTGACAGCTCAGAGTCTGGAGCCTGCTTCGGATTCTGTGTCTCCCTCTCTCTCTGGCTCTCCCCTGCTCAAGCTCTGTCTCAGTCTCTCTCAAAAATAAATAAACATTAAAAAATATTTAATAAAAAAATTAAAATGGCTTATTTATAGACAATATATAGCTGGGCCTTGTTTTCTTATCCACTTTGACAGTCCTTGTCTTTTAATTGGTGTATTTAGACCATTCACATTTATTTTTAATTTTTGTAATATTTATTTTTGAGAGAGAGAAATAGAGCACAAGTGGAAGAGGAACAGAGAGAGAGGGAGACATAGAATCCAAAGCAGGCTCCAGGCTCCAAGCTGTTAGCACAGAGCCCTACATGGGGCTCAAACCCACAAACTGTAAGAGTACGACCTGAGCCAAAGTTGACGCTTAACATACTGAGCCACCCAGACACCCCTAGACCATTCACATTTAAAGTGATGATTGACAGAGTTGGATTAAAATCTACCATATTTGTAACTATTTTCTATTTGTTACCCTTCTTTCATTCCTTTGCTTTAATCTCCCCTCTCTTTCTCCCTGTCTGGTTTTAACTGAGTATTTTATATTATTCCATTTTCTCTGCCCCCCAGCATATCAATTACACTTCTTTTTAAAATTATTTTCCTGGACTCATAGGGGAATATGGTGGCATAGGAGGATGCTGGGCTCACCTCGTCCTGCTGATCACTTAGATTCCACCCACAACTGCCTAAAAAACCCAGAAAACCACCAGAAGACTAGCAGAATTGACTCTCCAGAGCCAAGTGTAGACAAAAGGACCACAGAATAGGGTAGGAAGGGCAGAGAGGCAGTGCGTGCGACAGGGACTGGTGGGAGGGAGCCAGAGCGGTGGAGGGACAGCCCGACCGGCAAGGCAGAGTCCGAAGTCTGGCTTGCAAAAGCAGAGGGGCCGGACTCCTTGAGTTCTGACAGCCAGCGGGACTTACCATCTGGAATGTTAAAAGTCAACACCTCTGCTCTCGGAGAGCGGGGAGGGTGAGAGGACACCAGGAGGGAGACTTGTTGAGCCTGGGAAGACAGAGCTCAGCTTGGGCAGGGGAACAAAGGCCACCTTTGTGCCACCTCCCTCTCCCATCCCCCAGCCGAAATTCCAATGGGAACCAGTTCCTGTCACTGAACTTGCTTGCACTGCCCAAACGCCCAATGCTGTGCTTCTCTGGATCCATCCCTCCAACGGGTCTGCCTGCCTCCCTCCCGGTGCTGCAGGGCCTCTCCCACAGGGGACCACCAACGGCAAAGCCAGCTAAGTCTGCCCCTCCCTCCCCTGTGCACCTTGCAGACCCACCCTGGCTAATACACCAGATCCCATCAAAGCAGCACCACAAGCCTGGGAGTGTGCAAGTAGCCCAGACAGGGGCCACACCACTCTACAGTGAGTCCTGCACCTGGGAGAGGGGAAGATAAGGTACACACCAGTCTGACTGTGGCCCCAGCAGTGGGCTAGGGGCAGACATTGGGTCCGACTGCACCCCGCCCACCAACACAAGTTACTCTGGACAGTTTGGAGCCACCACAGGGACTACCAAAATGATGAAACGGAAGAATTCTCCTCAAAAGAAACTCCAGGAAGTAGCAACAGCTAACGAATTGATCAAAAACGATTTAAGCAATATAACAGAACAAGAATTTAGAATAATAGTCACAAAATTAATCACTGGGCTTGAAAAAAGCATGGAGGACAGCAGAGAATCTATTGCTACAGAGATCAAGGGACTAAGAAATAGTCATGAGGAGCTAAAAATGCTATAAATGAGGTGCAAAATAAAATGGAGGCAGCCATAGCATGGATTGAAGAGGCAGAGGAGAGAATAGGTAAATTAGAAAATAAAATTATGGAAAAAGAGGAAGCTGAGAAAAAGAGAGATAAAAAAATCCAGGAGTATGAGGGGAGAATTAGAGAACTAAGTGATGCAATCAAATGGAACAATATCCATATCATTGGAATTCCAGAAGAAGAGAGAGAGAAAGGGGCTGAAGGTGTACTTGAACAAATCATAGCTGAGAACTTCCCTGATCTGGGGAAGGAAAAAGGCATTGAAAGCCAAGAGGCACAGAGAACTCCCTTCAGACATAACTTGAATCGATCTTCTGCACGACATATCATAGTAAAACTGGCAAAACACAAGGATAAAGAGAAAATTCTGAAAGCAGCTAGGGATAAACAGGCTCTAACTTACAAAGGTAGACACATAAGAATAGTGGCAGACCTATCTACTGAAACTTGGCAGGCCAGAAAGGAATGGCAGGAAATCTTCAATGTGATGAACGGAAAAAATATGCAGCTGAGAATCCTTTATCCAGCAAGTCTGTCATTCAGAATAGAAGGAGAGATAAAGGTTTTCCCAAACAAACAAAAACTGAAGGAATTCATCACCACTAAACCAGCCCTACGAGAGATCCTAAGGGGGATTCTGTGAGTGAAATGTTGCAAGGACCCAAAGTGCCAGAGACTCACTACAAGCATGAAACCTACAGATATCACAATGACTCTAAATCCATATCTTTCAATAATGACACTGAATGTAAATGGACTACATGCTCCAACCAAAAGACATAAGGTATCAGTAAAAAAGCAAGACCCACTATTTGATGTCTACAAGAGACTCCTTTTAGACCCGAGGACACCTTCAGATTGAAAGTGAGGGGATGGAGAACTATCTATCATGCTACTGGAAGCCAAAAGAAAGCTGGAGTAGCCATACTTATATCAGACAAACTAGACTTTAAATTAAAGGCTGTAACAAGAGACGAAGAAGGGCATTATATAATAATTACAGGGTCTATCCATCAGGAAGAGCTAACAATTATAAATGTCTATGCGCCGAATACCGGAGCCCCCAAATATATAAAACAATTACTCATAAACATAAGCAACCTTATTGATAAGAATGTGGTCATTGCAGGGGACTTTAACACCCCACTTACAGAAATGGATAGATCATCTAGACACACGGTCAATAAAGAAACAAGGGCCCTGAATGATACATTGGATCAGATGGACTTGACAGATATATTTAGAACTCTGCATCCCAAAGCAACAGAATATACTTTCTTCTCGAGTGCACATGGAACGTTCTCCAAGATAGATCACATACTGGGTCACAAAACAGCCCTTCATAAGTATAAAAGAATTGAGATCATACCATGCACACTTTCAGACGACAATGCTATGAAACTTGAAATCAACCACAGGAAAAAGTCTGGAAAACCTCCAAAAGCATGGAGGTTAGAGAACACCCTACTATAGATGCTGGAGAGGACATGGAGAAACGGGAGCCCGCTTGCACCATTGGTAGGAATGCAAATGGGTCCAGCTGCTCTGGAAAACAGTGTGGAGGTTCCTCAAAACATTAAAAATAGATCTACCCTATGACCCAGCAATAGCACTGCTAGGAATTTACCCAAGGGATACAGGAGTGCTGATGCATAGGGGCACTTGTACCCCAATGTTTGTAGTAGCACTTTCAACAATAGCCAAATTATGGAAAGAGCCTAAATGTCCATCAACTGATGAATGGATAAAGAAATTGTGGTTTATATATACAATGGAATACTACTTGGCACTGAGAAAGAATGAAAGATGGCCTTTTGTAGCAATGTGCATGGAACTGCAGAGTGTGATGCTAAGTGAAATAAGTCATACAGAGAAAGACAGATACCATATGTTTTCACTCTTATGTGGATCCTGGGAAACTTAACAGAAACCCATGGGGGAGAGGAAGGAAAAAAAAAAGAGGTTATAGTGGGAGAGAGCCAAAGCATAAGAGACTCTTAAAAACTGAGAATAAACTGAGGGTTGATGGGGGGTGGGAGGGAGGGGAAAGTGGGTGATGGGCATTGAGGAGGGTACATGTTGGGATGAGCACTGGGTGTTGTATGGAAACCAATTTGACAATAAATTTCATATTAAAAAAATAAATAAAATTATTTTCCTGGCTGCTGTAAAATTTGCAATACTTATTTACAAATAATTAAAATTCACTTTTAAATAACACTACCCCATCATGGGTACTACAGGTATCTTATAAAGAATAGTCCCAATTCCTTCCTCCTATCTTTGATAACATTGATGTCATTTATTTCACTTATAATCTCTAATATCACCCAATTCATTGTTTCTACTACTTGAACAGATAGATATCTATTACATCAATTAATAATAAAAATATCATGGGGCACCTGGGTGGCTCAGTCAGTTAAGTGTTGGACTCTTGATTTCGCCTCAGGTCATGAACTCACAGTTTGTGAGACCAAGCCCCCCTACGCTACCAGTGTAGATCTTGCTTGGGATTCTTGCTCTCTCCCTCTCTCTCTCTCTCTCTCTCTCTCTGTCCTCCCCCACTCGTGCTCTCTCCCTCCCTCTCTCTCTCTCACTCAAAATAAGTAACTTTTTTGAAAATAATAAAAATATATTTTTCACCTTCATATAGTCCTTCTTTGATCGTCTTCCCTTCTTTATATATATCTGAGCTTCTGACCTACACCATTTTCCTTCTCTGAAGAACTTTTTGATATTTCTTGTAAGGCATGTCCACTATTAACAATTTTCTTCATTTTTCTTTCCCTGAGAAAGTAGTTTTTAATTTCTCTTTTATTTTTGAAAAATGATTTCTCTGGATACAGAGTTCAGGGTTGTTGGGTCTTTAAAAAAAAAAAAACACTTTAAACATTTCACTGCACTCTCTTGTTTGCATGGTTTCTGACGAGGAGTCCAATATAATTCTTATAGGGGTCCCTCTATAGAGAAGTACCCCCCACCCTCCGACTTCTTTCTCTGTCTTTGGTTTTCTGTAGTTTGAATAAATATGCATAGGTGTAGTTTTTTGGTGTTTATCTTGCTTGGGGTTATCTAAGCTTCTTGGTTCTGTTACTTGGTGACTGTCATTTATTTGGAAAATTTTCAGCATTGTTACTTAAAGTATTTCTTTTGCTCCTTTTTCAGTTTTCCAGCTGTTACTCCATTATGTCTGTGTTACACCTTTTGTAATTGTCCTACAGCCCTTAGATATTTTGCTCCATTTTTTCATTCTTTTTTCAGTCTGGGAAGAGAGTATGGTGTTTGCTTTGACAGCATTTTTTATGAAGAAAATTTGATTCATAGATTTCACACTCATAGTCCTAACCCCCAGTATCTCAGAATGTGACTCTATTTGGAGACAGGGTCTTTAAAGAGGTAATTAAGTTAAAATGAGGTCACTGTGGTAGGTCCTAATCCAATAAAACTGGTTCCTTACAAGAAGAAATTAGTAGTTACAGAGGGAAAGCAACGTGAAGTCACAGGGAGAGGACATTCATGTACAAGCCAAAAAGAGAAGGCTTGGAAGAAACCAACCACACAGATACATTGATCTCAGATTTTTTGCCCCAGAATTGTGAGAAAATAAATTTCTGTTGCTTAAGCCACACTGTCTGTGGTACTTTCATGGCAGCCCTAGCAAACTAATACAAACACCAATCAGAGGATGTGCCTCCCTAAAAATAAGTTTTTTCAATGTACATTCATAGAACTACATTGCAGAAACAAACTTTCATTTTGAAACCATTTGTATTCTCTTTGGCTATGTAGAAATAAACAGGGAAAGTAATAAGAAGCAGGGGGGGGAAAGTTAGACAGAAATGTGCCTGCCATCATACAGATTTCACATACCTCAAACAGCTGGCTGCTTCTGAGAGACTGGAAATTTTCACAATCCCCAAATAATACCATGATCAAAGCCAAGTCCATGAGGAGAGCTGAGGGGCTATGCGTAGGCTTTATGGTATCTCATCATTTTCAAAGTCTCACAGGGACTGGCCCACTTGCCCAAGCAAAAAGAGAAATCAGGTATAGGAGACTGGGTGATGAGGGGCACATGGGTGGCTCAGTCGGTTAGGTGTCCAAGTTCGGCCTAGGTAATGATCTCATGGTTCATGAGTTCAAACCCTGCGCTGGACTCTGTGCTTACAGCTCAGAGACTGGAGCCTGCTTCAGATTCTATGTCTCCCTCTCTCTCTGTCCCTCCCCTGCTCTCTCTCTCTCACACACAAAAATAAATAATAAAAACACGAAAAAAGTGTAAGAAGACTGGGTGATGACACTCTGAAAAATTGCAAAGAAAGATTTGCACTACTTCTGCTCAAGCTCTAACCTGCAGTGAGACTTCAATTCCAAACTCAACTACCAACTAGAGTAAGAGGCCAGGCAATTCACTTCACTTTACAAATGGTGTCAGTTTTCTCATGTGTGAAACAAAAGGATCACTCCATTAGCCAACCTCTAAGGCTGTTAACAGCTCCCAAGCTTTACAAATAATAAAAGTAGAAGAGGATAACATCCAGTGAGAAAAATCTGGGATGATAGACTTAACAGAAGCTTGAGTCAACATGACTTGGACAAGTATGTATGAAAATAACCAAAGACAAAGCAGTGCTCTCACTGCACTGTAAGCCATGCAACTGAAGTGATAGCAGTGAAAATGTCAGAATAAGAACTTAAAATTTACCCCCTCATAAAAGCAATGAAAAAATAATGGCAAAAATGGTCAGAATCAACTTTTTTAAGCTCTTGATATTAAACAAAGACTTGTAGTAACCCAAGGAGTGTTTATTCAAGACCAAAAAAAATGCTAGACAGTCATACAAACAGCAAGCTTTGTGGTGTTTTAACTTACTCTAGAACTATCCTCCGCTGCCCATCTCACCAGTAGCCTTAGAAACCAACAGTCTGCATCCCCGGTGCCAGAGAGAGCAAAGGACACCATCAGCAGACAAAACCCACAGAATGGGGATTGGCTATAATTTTTTTTAACTGGAAAATAACAAGTATTGACAAGGATTTGGAGAAGTTGGAATCCTCATATATTGCTGATGGGGATGAAAACGTGCACAGCTCTGATGAGAAATAGTTTGGCTATTCCTCAAAAAGTGAAACATACAGTTACCATATGATTCAGCAATTCCACTCTTAGATATATACTCAAGAGAAATGCAAATATATGTTCACACAAAAACTTGTACACAAATGTTCATAGCATTATTCATTATAGCCAAAAAATGAAAGCAAAGCAAAGCAAATGTTAATCAACTTATAGATGGATAAATAAAATGTGGTATAGCTAGTGATAGTATGGAATACAATCCAGCCATAAAAAGAAATGAAATATTGACACTTGCTGCAACATAGATAAACCTTGATGTTTTTGCTAAGCCAGAGTAGCCAGGCACGTTTTATGACTCAGTTTATGCAAAATGTCCAGCACAGGTAAATCCATTGCAACAGAAAGTGTATTTGATGGTCAACTAATCTTCAACAAAGCAGAGAAGAATATCCAATGGAAAAAAGACAGTCTTTTCAACAAATGCTGTTGGGAAAACTGGACAGCCACATGCAGAAGAATGAACCTGGACCACTTTCTTACTCCACACACAAAAATAAGCTCAAAATAGATGCAGGACCTAAATGTGAGACAGGGAGCCATCTGAATCCTAGAGGAGACCACAGGCAGCACTATCGTTGACCTCTGGCATAGTGGCATTGTCTTACTAGACACACTGCTGGAGCAAGGGAAACAAAAGCAAAACCGAACTATTTGTTCTTCATCAAGATAAAAACTTCTGCACTGTGAAGGAAACCATCAACAACACTAAAAGGCAACCTATGCAATGGGAGAAGATAATTGCAAATGACATATCTGATAAAGGGTTAGTATCCAAAATCTGTAAAGAACTTATCAAACTCAACACCCAAAAGCCAAATAATCCAGTGGAGAAATAGGAAGAAGATATGAATAGACATTTTTCCAAAGAAGACATCCAAATGGCTAGTAGACACATGAAAAGATGTTCAATGTCACTCATCAGGGAGAGAGAAGTCAAAACTGCAATGAGATACCAACTCCACCTGTCAGAATGGCAAAAATTAACAACACAGGAAACAAGAGATGTTGACAAAGATGAGGAGAAAGGGAGAACCCTCTTACACTGTCGGTGGGAGTGCAAACTGGTGCAGCCACTCCAGAAAACAGTATGGAGCCTCCTCAAAAAGCTAAAAATAGAACTACCCTGTGACCCAGCAGTGGCACTACTAGGTATTTACCCAAAGGATACAAAGATACTGATTCAAAGGGGCACATGCACCCCAATGTTTATAGCAGCATTATCAACAATAGCCAAACTGTGGAAAGAGCCCAAATGTCCACTGACTGATGAATGGATAAAGAAGATGTGGTATATACATATACATACATATATATACACATATATATACGTATATATGTATGTATATACACTCACATGCATACACACACAATAGAATATTACTCAGCCATCAAAAAGAATGAAATCTTACCATTTGCAATGATGTGGATAGAGCTAGATAGTATTACGCTAAGCAAAATTAGTCAGTCAGAGAAAGACAAATATCATATGATTTCACTCATGTAGAATTTAAGAAACAAGTAAAATAAATAAAACATTTATATAGAATATAGAGGAAGGAAGAAAAAAGGGGGGAGTAAAACCACAAGAGTCTCTTAACTATAGAGAATAAACTGAAGGCTGGTGGAGGAGAGGTGGGGGGGAGGAAAGGTGAAATGGGTAATGGGTATTAAGGAGGGCACTTGTTATGATGAGTACTGGGTGTTGTACGTAAGTGATGAATCACTAAATTCTACTCCTGAAACTAATATTACACTATATGCTAACTAACTAGAATTTAAATAAAAAACTTCAAACAAAAAGCGTATATTAGTGGTTTCATCTTTTTGAAATAACGAAATATTCTTCAATTAGTTACGAAAGTTGCACAACCTTGTGAATGTACTCGAAATCACTGAAATATACACTTTAAAATGATGACTCTTATGGTATGTTAATTACATCGCAGCAACAACAGCACGCAATTAAACCAAATACCACTATGGATTCCAAAAGACTGACCTTAAGCCTGGGGCAAACCAGCCATATCAGTAAGAATAAATAGAACACCAACACTGTGGCTTCTCTGATTTTGACACATATTCTCAATCTTTCAAAAGTCCAATAGTGTTGCCAGAAAAGCATTTTCCTTTTAAGCCTTATAATAAGCTGGTCCATTGTTGTCATCATTCCTTGCCTGACATGTGATTTTATTTTATTTCCACAACACAGTAAATTTTGATAGATCACAGTAATTTCAACCCATGAGGAACTTCCAACTGTAGGAGTGAATTAGAAAGATATTTTTATATTGCCTATTTAAGATAACAGGTCCTAGCACCAAGCTTCGGGCAAAATACATCAAAAGAATGAACTGAAGGTTAAGGTTCCTTTTAGATCTCAATTTTTATAACATCACAAAAATTCTTGCCTAAAAGCAATCCAAATTATTCAACTGCAAGATATTCTATATTCACCTCATTCAGCCTGAGGGAAAGAACAAAGTCAGTAGCAGGAAACACTTCTAAGGTTGAAGCACATTCGTCTTCTCATTATGTTCTTCTGAGTCACCAGTCCCTGAATACGACACCAGGGCCCCTCAGAGAGAAAACCCAAGGAAAAGCTCTTTGAAAAGTTTTCTATGATGTCGTATTTGCAAAGGTAATTCTCACGTGAAAAGAAGCCATAAGAAATTCAAGTAATGAAACTGAACTACCATGTCCAACAATTATTGCCATTTTACCCTGCCCAGATCAGTCAATTAAAGTTAACTCTCTCTCCAAATTAGTGTTAGATAGCACTGAATCCCAATTTGATTTAAAAAAATACTTTGTATACTTGTTTCTATTTTTAAAAGTTTCTTGCTGTGATTACGAAAAAAATGTGGGAATGAAGGGTGGTTTGTTTGCCTCTAATGCTGTTTATCACAGAACAGGGTTGATACTCAGTCTCAGGAGGCTCCGTGGGGATCTATACTCAAGAGTTTGTCTACTGAACTACCCAGACATCCTCATTATAAGTTGATTCCAAATATAAAGGAATCCAGTGGCGCGTTATCCAGAAGCAACTTTGATGACAAGTTTCTAGTCGGGTCTTCCTGGTGTCTGTTTTGTGCAAGACCTTGTCTTTCATTCTCACACACACACACAGCCCAGTGGGGTTGTGCAACACCATAGCCCTGCTTAAATCCTTCTTTAAAAAGAAAAAAACTGTATTTGGGTATAACTGACATATAAAAAATTGCACACATTTAATGTATACATCTTGATGGGTTTGACATTTGCACACACCTGTCATACAATCACCACAACCAACGTATTAAACATAACCATAACCTCCAAAAATTTCCTTGTGCTCTTTTGTGGGCTTTTTTTAATTTGTTGCTGGTTTGGGGGTTAGAGCACTTAACATGAGATATATATTCTTAACATATCTTAAGCTTCACAACGCCGTACTGTTAACTATGGGCACACGTGAATAAATGCTTCACAATATTGACGACAATGACAATGAACATGACATCAGGTACTATTACATATGTTCATTTATTTACATAATCAATGATTTCGTATTGACCACCGCATTTGTGCCAGGCCCCTGTCTGGGCATTGGTGACAGGACAACAAACAAGGAAAACGAGGCCCCTGACCTCCTGAAGTTCTACATTTCAGTGAAGGGAGGGAGAAAGTAAACAAAGCATATGTGAATAAAATCATTTGAAATACTGATAAGTGCTACGGAGAAAATACAGTTGAACAAAATGGGAAGGGACCAGGCAAGACAATTTACAAAGGTTCACTAAAGCACACAGAGAGAGTGGTCAGCTCATCGGGCCATCTTGCACCCACAAAAACCAGTGGAGTTCCTTTGCGGAGGATATTGTGGAAACATAACATATTCCAATATCAGATGTTTGAAGGCCAGGCAAGGAATCAATGTACCAATAAAAACATTCAACTCACATCAGATTTAAACTGGGGTCGGCTTTAAAAAGTCTCCCATTAGATTCAGGGGGCACACCTTGATAACACAGGCAGTTCCCTCCTGTTTCAGCTTTCAAAAGCTGTGCGCCTAAAGACTAGCCACAATTCTGATATTTAGCAACGAAGGGGGAAAAAGCACATTTTCAACTTTGTCTGGAAGACAGAACACAAAAACTATAAATCCTGAAAGGTCTCACTGAACTGATACCACCACCACACTCGGAAGTCAGGAAAGGGATGCGATTTTCCAATCAACAAATTAACAAAGTCAAAATGCGACGTGGGAGGGCAAAGGTAGCTGCAAATGGTCTAGGTATGGATTGTTTATAACCATTTCTTTCAAGAGAGCTCTTTTTTTTAATTTTTTTAACATTTATTTATTTTTGAGAGACAGAGAGAGGTAGAGCATGAGCAGGGGAGGGGGAGAGAGAGAGAGAGATACAGAATCCAAAGCAGGCTCCAGGCTCTGAGATGTCAGCACAGAGCCTGACGCGGGGCTCGAACTCACGACCTGCGAGACCATGACCTGAGCTGAAGTCAGACGCTCAACCAACTGAGCCACCCAGGCGCCCCAAGACAGCTCTTTTAATACTTGACATGATATTAACTAAGAAACAAACCTTCTCTGAATTTATATAATGTCTTTCAAGTACTCAATGCAATTTGTAAACGGTAATTTATAAATGTGTTCGGCAAAGATATCTGCAAAAGTGAGGGAGGGACGTGACGCTCTTGCTACATGCAGGATGCTCAGCCATCCTCAATGAAGCAGCCGTGTTCATTTGAAGGATCAATGGATGGCAGCGAGCTGGAGACAGGGACGCCAGCTCAAGGTTCCTCGGCATCCTCTGTACCCCTGCGGCAGATAACACAGGTCAAATATTCCAGCTTATCTTTGCTCTCGGTCCTAGTCCATTTGAGCTCCTGTAACAAAATACCACTGTGACCAACAGATAATTTCTGCCTCACAGTTTTGGAGGCTGGAGGTCCGAGATCAGGTGCCGGCATGGCCAGGTTCTGGTGAAGGCCTCTTCTCGGTTGCAGACCTCAAATTTCTCGTTGTGTTCTCACCAGTTAAGAAGTCTTGGCCTTTCTGATCGGCCACAAAGTCTACTTTCTGAGATAATTCTAATCCATGTTCACTTGTAATAGCAGAACTTTTTATTATTATTTGTGATATTTCACTTTGTTAATTGATAAGAGGCTGAAGTGAAACATATACTGTCATTCTTTACCTCGGTTTTAACTGATCTCTGCTCTAATTATCAACAGACGAGACATTCGTGTTTGGCATCCATGTTGGTCTCCCACCTGCATTCTGCATTCTCTCTGTGCTGCAGCCTTAGCCACCTGACCTGGGGGTGTGTGAGGGCACCTGTGTCCCAGGGCTCACAGAACGGTCCACAGGGGACACATAAAACAGTAAGTCTCCTATATGCACTAGTCTTATATTCATAAATAAGAAAGAAGTTGGACTTCTATTAATCATTGGGAGAACAATCTTAGTGTTTACGTGTGAAATGGTCATACAGCATGTGCAGGATGCCAGGCTTGAAGAAAGAGTCGGAGTTCACTGCCATATTTGAGCTTCTTGACATGATCAAGAAAACATCAAGACTCAAATGTCTTTGGTTCTACTTAAATTAGCTCCATTATGACAGAAAGCAGTGATCTCATCAGACCTGACTTATAACCTGCAAGAAATTCAAAACTGCCAAAGGCTATTTCATTATTACCACGACCTCCATAGTTGTGTGCCTATTTTGTAATATACATAATATATCTGCATAGTACCACATACGTATAATTTATGTATATATACATGTATGTATATATAGAGGATGTTTCTAACACAACATTTTATTAGAAAGGCTGTTCAGTCAAAATAGTTTAGAGACTCTAGTCTAAAACACCATCTTAATCATACCAATCCCTTAATTGAAAACTATCATTTAATCTCCACTGGCTACAAGGTAGAGTCCCAGCCCCCTTTCTTATCCTTAATTCCTACCACTCTTTTATTCCTGCCAACTGCATGGACTCATTCAGTCTTCCCTGATCTGGTTATAGTACTTTGAGTATCTACTTCTACATGATATTTCCACAGCTGGGGACGACTGTTATTTCCCCCTTCTCAAGTGGCAAATTTCCACACATCTTTTGCACCCTGATGGATGGTCACCTGCTCTGTGAAGCATGCCATCTTAGCCATTGGGGATCCACATCCGTGTGTCCCCCATAAGGACAGGAGCCCTGTGAGGCAGGAAACACATCTTATTCTCTGCAGGTCTTCTACACCAAACAGGAATGAATGTTAATCAACGCCTTCGTAAATATATCTAAATCCATTTAGAGGTGGCAAAGTATCCTTAACAACTGTAATATTTCCACTACTTGGTTCTGGTGAGGAGAATGTCATAAATCACTGCCATCTATGACGAGTGCTTGTAGGCAAAATATCTTTATAAATTTTACACTGAAGTAAAAATGCCATGAGAAGAGATACAGGAATAAAGCAGAGCTCAACAAAACGGACTTGTGTACCCAAACTAATACCAAATATATAATTTCATAGATCTCTTAAAAGAATCTAGAAATTCTGGCACTGGGCATTTTCTGAAAAGCGTCTCAGTTGTACAACATCGCCACCTAGTGGTAGACTTCGTAACACAGTAAGTCAATCCGATTTTCACGGTTTCAAAGATAATATATTAAGTTAGCTTCTGGCCATAGTGGAATAACATAGGATGAATTTGCCCTTCCACCGGGGGGGGGGGGGAAACGGATAAAATATACCACACAATTGTTTGCAAGATACTGGATAACAGGCAATAAAGGACACTAGTTCTGTGAAACAGATAACAAACAAGGTCAGCCCCTCAGTTGTCCCCAGATTGATTGCCGCCCTGAAAGAGATCCCAGACCACAGTGCAAGGAGGGCGGCGGCGGGGGGAGAGGAGAGTCATTATTGATAATGTGTCAATATTTGCTTATCAACTGTAACTGTGTCGCACTAATGCAAGATGTTAATTATAAGAGAAATTGTGTTTATAAGAACGCTTTGTACTTCATGCTCAATTTTTTCTGTAAACCTAAAATTGCACTGCACAGTGTATGTGGGCAAGGTTTTCAGAGCTCTGGGGGTACCCCTGGGCCAGCTGCGGGGATCCACAGGTGAGACATTCCCAGCAGCCAAGGGGCAGACTTCTCGATGGAATCTGCGATGCAGTTAGTAGGATCACGTGCCTTTAATGCCCTCTTAGAGTCTTATCTGCCGCTCCCAGCCTCTTCCCAACCCCCAGCCCCACTCCCCTAGTCCCGAAGCTCATGATTTAGTCCTCTGGATGGAGCAAGAGAGAAATGACTCCCTTTGGCAGCGTCCCACACAACCAGGAAAGTGGGTACTCACTCGTAGGTTCTCCCTTTCCCCATAGGAGAAATCAGAGGGAGGATGAGATCTCTCTTGGCCCTAAGCTGTGCAGCCTTGGGGAAGGTGTGAGGAAGGTCAAGCTATTCCTTCTATCCACTCCAATGTGTCCAAACTTTTATTTGTGCCCCAACAGTGTGATGGAAATTCTCCTCTGGAAACTCAAACTTCTACAAAGTTCTCTCATCAGTATATTCCAGGGTCTCCTAGACTGGCAGCCAAGAGGGACTGGAGTGGGTTCACGGACCAATGCAGGGTCCACAGCCAAGACCTAGATCTATGTGCCTATTCACCAATGGACAGGTGGGTGAGACTCCGCCTGGGACCCTTGGCATGTGGTGCTGGATCCAACAGCTCCCACAAAGCTCATCCACTTTTGTCTGTGGATGAATGCCAAACCGGTGGGGGGGGGGGGCAGGTGCAAAAACAAGGTACACTCCTGTGATGCTGGCACCCTGGATACATTTTTGATTGTCATGTTGGGGAAGGATGCTACTGGCATTGAGTGCAACAGAAAATAGGGATACAGACAAAGATCTCCTAACTGTATAGGACAGCTCCCATGAAGAATGATCTTTTACAAAATGTCAACAGAACCAAGGCTGAGAGATGATGAAAATTTTCCAAACAGTTCTGAAAAAGAAGAACAAGAGTAGATGACTTAAACTACCTGATTTCAAGAGTTAATATAAAGCCATGGTGACTGAAACAGTGCAAATGCTGTAAAGATAGACAAATCAATGGAACAGAGTGAGGAATACAGAAACAGACTTATACATATACAGTGATTTTTCCACCAAAGCACCAAGGCCATTTGATGGGGAAAGGATCTTTCAACAAATTGTACTGAAACAATAAAATATATGTATGAACCTTTACCCTTACCTCACACCATATACAAAAACTAACTCAGGCTGTATCATAGGCCAATTTCAGGAGCTAAATCTGTAAACATTCTAGGAGAAAACTAAGAGAAAATCTTAGTGATCCTAGGGATGAAAAAGTTAATTAAATACAACACGAAGAGAACAAAATTGTTTTAATTTAATAAATTTCACTTCAGGGGCACCTGGGTGGCTCAGTTGGTTGACTGTCTGACTTTGGCTCAGGTCATGATCTCATGGTTCATGAGTTCAAGCCCTGCAGCAGGCTCTGTGCTGACATCTCGGAGCCTGGAGCCTGCTTCAGATTCTGTGTCTCCCTTTCTTTCTGCCCCTCCCCCACTCGCACTCTGTGTCTCTCTCAAAAATAAACATTAAAAAAAAATTTTTAAGCTTCTTAATAAATTTCACTTCTTTCATAGGTATTTTGCACTCCTAGAAAAAGGTCTCCAGTAAAACACTGTATGCATTGTCTGAAGTCCGATGCCTAGTGAGGGATGAAGGCAGCGGCTGACAGGGATGTGCCCACCAGCCCAAGAACCTGACATCCCCACCCCTGCCCCTTCATTCACAGACTGCACTCGGGCAACCTCACCCCTGTCACTAGCATCCTCCAGGGGAGCAGACGGTAGAATCCACACTTCCATCACCTGCCTCCATGCCCGCTCGGCCAGGGCTTCTGTTTGCTTCCTTTGCAGGTGTGGGTCAAGCAAGTGTCCATAGCACTCACACTCACTGTGTGTCATCGGTGCCATCTAAGCATCACATCCTTGGCACAGGGTCACCCACCCTTGGCAGGCCCCTGGGTGCAAGAGATTTAATATCACATGGATTTCCATATGCCCTGCCTGGAACCAGCTCCGTTCTGGCAAGCAACCAGATCAGGTACCTAATTTGAGTGTTGTGACCAGCCTGGCCACACACAAAACCATGTCCCAGGTAAAGACAAAGTTCACACCGATGTGGAGATGATGAGTGTGGAGGCAGTGGCACCAGATGATGCCAAGAGAGCTTGACTTTGTCATCTGCCTCAGTCCGGGCCCTTGGCTGTGCTCCCACTTCCCTTATTCCTGACTCAGCCTGAAGTCTTCTTCCCCAGGAAGGACAGGGTCTGACAAAGTCAGAAGCAGAGGACATGAAGGACAAAGTGTACTGCACGTGAGGGTTCTCATCATGGTGATAAAAATGATATTCTGGATGTGACGTGACTTCACAGTGGCCTCTGGGCCACGGTGGGTGTGCCAGTATTCATGATGATCTGTGTGCTGCTGGTCCTGCAGAACTTCTAGGGGGCCTTAGGCCAGACCCAGCTCCCCACTCATTGCTACGTGCAGTGGCAGTCGTGATAGTCATGGTCAGATTCACCGTTATCAAGATCTGACTTAAAATATATATCTGACTTCCTAGAGGGACAAAGTGGACACTGGAGACTCTGCCCCTCCGGAGGAAAGACAATACATTTTTGAGAAGCTATGACTAAGTGAAAATGTGTTTCAAGGGCCTGAGTCAGAAGGGTTCACCGGAACCCTATGGGGAGACACAGTACCAGCAATAAGAAAGTTGGAGACCATGAATAAAGACCTGTAGAGGAGACATTCCAAAACTACCCAACGAGGAGAAATCTCAAGATCTGAAACAAGTCAAACAAATGGCTGACATTACCAGAAAAACCCAGTCTTTACAAGCAACATCAGAGAACCAAAATCAAGTCACTGTCGCTGTTAACCTCTGCAAAATCCATCAGGAAAATGAAGAAAAAAAAAATCAGGGAGCTCTTAGAGATGCTCTGGACAAAAATCCTCAACTTCAAGGAAGCCTGATCAAGGAAGTCAGATCAAGCTTCCAGGTAAACATTGCAGAAGATGGGGGCAGGGCTGCTGCTGTCAGACTTCAGATGTTTTAGAAAAGCTTAAGCGGATAGCTCAGGTTCTTCCCCCATGCCAGTCTTCCCCCATGCCAGAAATTCAGAAAAAAAAAAATAGCCTAGGAATCTTCTCCAACAAGGGGCTTCACTGGCCCCACAATTTTTCCTCATCCTCCATCAGCCACAGGAAATGTCTCTGCACCAAAGGCTGTCCACACCACCTGAAAACAGAAGTGAATCACCACCCAGTTGACCCCATTTTCCATTGATTCTACAACTACAGAACCAGAACCACAGCAAAATGTTCTTATTCTCTCCACTAAAATCATTTTCTAATACAATTTAAGTTTTATTGCTATTAAGTGATTATGTAATGTCTAAAATGAAAACCACATGGGGTTCATACTTCGTAGATAATGTTCTATAGTTGTAGATTATTTCAATGTGACACTAAGTTAATTGCTTCATTTTATTCTATTTGCAAACAGCATAATTACAGTTTATGTTGTTTTTAGGAAGTCTTCTAAAATAATCCAGGAAACCAGTATTTCATTTTGCCTTTCTCTTAAAATAATTTTGATGCTTCTCTTCTGGTTTTATTGCCATTGTATAAAGTGATTACACAACATCTCAATAGGAGACCTGACAGAATTACAACATTGAGAATTGTGGATTATTTTGTTCCTGATGTGAATGTGAATCAGATTTAACCCTGAGGCCACCTGCTTCCACCCCACTCAACCTGCACTCCTGAGGTTACTGAGAGGCAACGTTAACCTTGACTCTGAAAGGTGCCCCAGGGGAGCCCTGACTGGGTTCAAAGGTCAAGCCCAGCAACTCTTCACCTAGGACCTGACCCAGGCAAAATTATGAAGGCGACAATGCCTTTCCAGGACCCCGACTCTCTTCCCAGTCCTGTGTCCTGTATCACCCTGCCCCATCACAAGCATGGATTTAGGGATGGAAAGGACCTCAGAGGCCAGCAGTCAACCCCTACTCCCTCCTTCCCTGAATCGTCTCCACTTTACAACTGTACAGCAAATGGAAACAACTTAAGACCCTAAATGAGACCATGAGGCCATGATGCTAAAAGCCCACCAATGCCTCTAAATCACACTGAGATTCAAATCCATGCTCCAGTGACCCGTGAGGTGATGTATGTCCTGGTCCAGACATGTGCAGGCCCACGCCCCTCCTACACAGCCACTGACCATCCTTCTGTCCAACCAGCATCTCAAGCTCACTCGTGTCATTTCTTCCACCAGGAACACCTTTCCCCAGATGGGTGGGTGTTGCCTCCTTCATTTCGACACCCACTCTGGTCCTGTCTTCTTGAAGGGCGCCCTTTCCTGACCACCACAGACTAATGGTTGTGTTCATCCATTCCTCTCTATCACTTCACCCCACGTATGGCCTCATAGTGCCCATCCTTTCTGAAATCATCTTATTTCCATGTTTATTCGCATGTATTTTCTGCATCACCCTCCGCCCTACAAGGACAAGTAGAACAGAGATTATCTTATTCCTGCTGAGGCCTCTCTCCTGTCTAGAGCATGAAAGGCACTCGAGGGTTGCAGAAATTGAGCAAGAAATGAACAAGTGACTCCAGTGGGAAGACAGCCATGCAGCCTCAGACCTGCCCAGACGGTAATGGTGGGTCTCCCACATACGTGTGGTGCCTCCTTGGAGCCAAACCTGGACCCAGCTGTTCCCACTGGCTGAATGTTCCCTGAAGAATGCAGGCTTTATCCTAGAAACGGCTCCTGTCTCATGTGTGGGTTTCAGGCCAAAGGCTCCACAGTAATGCAGTTCATGTAGAAGGTAGAGGAAACTCAAGGTTGTAGGGAAAGAGGAAGCAATGTTACTGAAAGAGACACAGTGGGGTGGTCACTGCCTCCTGTACTGAGTGTTGAGCAGGAAGGAGCTCAGGTGCTTTTATGGTAAAAGAAAACCCACTGGACTTCAAGGCCCAGATTTTCCACTGGTTTGGATAGTCCCTAGCAAGGAGGAACTTGCAAGCACTCAACACTCAGCTCTTCCCTAGAAGTCATGGCAAATATTTGCAAAGCACAGAACTCAAGAAAGCACAGACTTTCATAGGAACTCCGTGCTATCTTCCACTTCATCCCGCTCAAAACCCACATAGGGCTGCCCTCTAGTGCAAGGGTTACATGCAGAGATGGGGAGATGGAAGTTCAAACAAGCTTCAAGTTATAAAACATTAAGGGGTGGTTGCAGCTTGTGCTCTGAAGCCCAGGGACCAGGCTCCCCTTTGTACCTTCCCAGTTGGGTATCTTTGGGCACGTCACCTAGACCTGCTCCCTCAAACTCCTCACCTCTGACAGAGTTGTACAGGTTAAATGAGATGAGTTTATGGAAAACACTTAGCCCATGGTCAAATAAGTTGCTAATTTTACAATCACAAGTCTAAGTTAATGACATAACTGGCATTGCATCTGGGACATCCGTCCCCAAATCGCATTCATTTTCCATTCTCTGGAAAGCCGTTTTGCCTCTGAGTTTTACTGGCTGTCACACTGCACCAAAATGCAGTGTGAGAACCTCTCATGGAGGGAAATGGTCACTTACTTAGGAAGAGGTGCCCCCGGAAATTGTGAACATGCATATGCTTGGGCAGGTGTCTGCAGGGAGGACACATCTGAGCACACTCTTCCAGGGACCGAGCCAAACACCAGAGGGTGCAGGTGGGAAAGGGGCTCGGCCTTGAGTGCAGATCACAGGAATAGTCCCTGGAGCTGGGAAAGATCAAGGGAATTCAGGTCTGGTCATTCCAGGCTCACTGTGAGTGGGTAAGAAACAGTGGGAATCCAGTTGGCAAATGCAGTCCTAATTAGAACCGGGGGCAGCGGTTGGGGGATCCTTTCTGGAAGTGGCAAAAACATTTTGGAGATAACTATGGGAACAAATGTGAGAGGGTCCATAAAGTAACATCGGAAATAATCTCGTGAGTGCTTCTTGGCAACAGGAGCAGCTGAAACCCAGGGAATATTCCCTCTGCCCTACTCTGAGCACTAGATCTAATTTGTGTCACCATCTGGTATCACCAGCATTTGAGTCTGAGCCTGTCTTCAAGTTCAGAGTGTGGCAAGGTCTCTGCCTCACTCCTGGCCACTGGTGACCTGCAGGCCTTTTACACAGACCACTCACTGCTCACGTACAAACCGGATAGGGCTGTAGATCTCAGATAATGTTCTAGAACTATACGTTTTTTCAGTGTGACTCTCGAAATCCAGTGTCTCCATGTTGTTCTATTTGTAGGTGTAATGACAGTATTTTGTAGCTATTAATAAAGTCCACTAAAATAATCAGAAACACAGAATTTTCTTTTTTCTTAAAATGACTGATATTTTTTTCCTCTTCTGCTTTCATTGCTAGTATATAAGTAAGAACGGTATTTTGGTTGGCTATATTTAACAAGGCCCCATAACACAGACACTAAGTGGCAATTTTATATGAGTGGACTCACAACCGGGAGATGTGAAACACAACGTTTATTTTAGTTGAGACAAGAGCCAAGTTACTCTAGTTATAACACTAGTATGTTTAACAAAATCAACGTTTGACTTAAGAAAAGGTAAGGCTGTGAAACATTTTATATGGCCAAGCACCCCTTCGGCATTCATCATGTGTAACTGTAATGATGGCTCCAAAGAGACCTGCCCTATGAATTCTGCCACCTTCATCCTTCATCCTCAGAATGGAGCTTTGGCCTCGATTAGCAGCCCAGAGAGGGAGCTTTGCTCCAGGAGCAACCCAGTTTCCCACACTTATGAGTCAGTGCTCTCCACTCACCCTCTACCACCATGACCCTGACTGACACCTACCAGAACCAGCCTTTCAAAGAACACGTTTCAGTTCAGTTTGGTACAGAAGACATGGGAGTCATCAGAATGTGTAAGAGAAGCACTGAACTCATATCTAACCCTAAGACCACAAGCTTTTTACGTTCTGCAAGCTAAAGTACCTGGGATGATTCTTAAGACTCAATCTTAATCTTAACTCTGAAAGGTGCCCCAGGTGGGCCCCTTCTGAATTCATAGGACAAACCCAGTCCTCTTCAGCCAGGCCAGCCCCCAGAAGAAAATTATTCTAACAGAGACATTTTCAGGGCCTTGATCCTCGGATCTGTTCTGTGCCCTTCACCTCCTGTCTCCATCACAAGTCTGGACTTGGGGTTAGAAAGGACCTCAAAAGGCCAGTCTGTCAACCCTTGTCCCTTCCAGACTACCAACCCTGTGACCACCTGCCACCCAGTGACAACTGGAACTGATGTCAATGGACAGTTTACAATTCTGCCTTCCATCAGGAAAGGCTTCTTAATGTTCTGTTAATATGTCAAAGTCAGGTTTGTTTGTTTGTTTGTTTGTTTTTCAGAGCCTCACACTGGCTATTTCCTCTGCCAGGAACACCTTTCCCCAGACAGGTGGGTGCTGCCTTCTTCATTTAATACCAGCTCTGCTCCTGACTTCGAAAGTGACTTTCATGACCACCACACCCTACTGACTGCGCTCACTGTGTCCCTCTTGATCCCTTCTCCCTATTCACGGCCTCATAGAACACATCCTCTCCGAAATAATTTTATTTTCATGTTTGTTGCCCGTGTAGTGTCTGCATTTCCCTCTGAACGGTAAAGGTGAATCTTATTCTCACTGAGCCCTCTCCTGTCCAGCACATAACAGGCACTCATTAAGGATCTGGGGAATCGAGCAAGAAATGAATGGATGAATCCAGTCAGGCAGGACCTGAGACCTCATACAGTTCTGGCAGTTCTGGGCAGAACCCACACGCCTGTGGTGCCTCTTTCAAGCCTTACCTAGGACCCTGTTGTTCCCCGCTGCCCACACATTCCCTAAGGAACCTCAGCTTTATCTTACAGACTGCTCCACCCTCTCGCATGGATGATGGGCCAGCCCCTTTGAGGTTGACCCTTGACGGTGAGTCATATACTCCACATTAATGTGGGTGTGGGAATGGTTGTGAACCAGGGTTGTGGGAAAGTTGGAAGAAGATGCCAAGGAAAGAGACATGGTAAGGATGGAACTCCTAAACCAAAGTTGAGCAGCAGAGAGCACGGGTGCTGTTGTGTTAAAGGAAAAGCCACTGGATCTCAGGGACCCAGATCATTTCACTGGCCTGGACAGTTCCAAGTGAGGAGGCGGAAAAGTGCATGCACTGATCAAGTCTTCCCTGGATGCAGGAATGAATGTTGTGAGCACACGACTACCAAAGCACAGAGTGCCATATTGTCTCCACACCAGGTTTTTATTGATCTCACTGAAGCTCACTCTGGCTCTCCTTGAGGAAGGGGATGGCATGTAGAGGTGAGGAAACTGAGGCTCAAACTCAAACAAGCTCCAAATCACACAACATTCAGTTGGTTGACACCTCAAGCTCTGAAGCCAGGCTTCCTGGGGTGAGCCTCACCCCTGCAGCTTGCTAGCCAGGTACTCTGGACAGGTGATTTAAGTCTGCCTGCCCTCAACCGTCCCAGCTCGAGCGAGGATGAGGGTTGTTGTGCAGGTTAGCAGAGAGGAATTTACGTAAAGCCCGTGGCACATGTAAACCCTCCACTAAGCTGTTCCTTTTAGCATCACAAACGAAGCTGAGGACACACCTGGTATTGAATCTGGGACTTTTACCCCCAAATTCCATTCACTTCCACTCTCTGAAAAACTGTCTGCCTGTGTTTAAACTGTGCTTGCCTTGTAGATGGGTTCAAAGTGTTGGCAGTATGAGAATGTTTCCTGGAGGAAAATGGTAAGCATCGTTCACTCAGAAGAAGGAAACCCAGCAACTGTGAGTAAGCATGGGCCGCAGCTAGGTGCATGCAAGCTGGAAACACATGGGCACAGCTTTCAAGGACAGAGTCAACCATTGGTGGGGACATGGTAGCAGAGAGGGGTTCAGCAGAAAACTCTGAGTGCCAGACAACAAGAACTGCCCCTGAGGTGAAGGAAACCACAGCTAGAGGGGGCTTTTCAGGCTCTGTGAGGGTGTGAAAGAAATGCTTAAGAAGTCACTACCATGTGGGATCCCAGTTAGGCACCAAGGGGACACTGCTTACACACCGACAAAAGATTGTAGAGCTCACTATCAAAATAAACACAAGGGGGTATCTTAGGTAGTATTAGAAGAAACATTTCGGGTCTTCTCTGAAATAATAATATACATCTCAGTGAGTGATTCCTCCCCAGCTGCCCCGAGGACAGCAGGGCAAAGTCACTAATTCGTGTCACCATCTGGTATCACCGGCACTTGAGTCTGAGTCTGTCTTCAAGTTCAGAGTGTGACAAGGTCTCTGGCTCACTCCAGGCCACTGGCGACCTTAGATAATATTCTAGAACTGTAGGGTTTTTTCAGTGTGACTCTCGAAATTCAGTGTTTCCAGGTCGTTCTATTTGGAGGTGTTGTAATGACAGTTTCTTTGTTCTTGTTAACAAGTCCACTGAAATAATCAGAAACACAGCAAGAATTTTGTCTTTCTTCTGAAATAATTTCGATTTCTTTCTCTTTGTTTTCTTGATTTAAGTGATTGTACAATACCTCAAATGGAGAACTAACAAGATTATAATTTTAGGGTAATTTTTAATAAATGTTCATTACACAAAATATGAGTTACATTTTTGTCATTACTATAGAATGACAACAGGAATACTTTTTCCGTCTTCTGATGTCAGTTTGGAGTTTCTTGTAATTGTTTTCACTACTGTTGCTAAGTAATTGTATATTTGCTCAAAATTGAAGCTCAGAAGAATTACTATTTTGAAGATAGTGCTTCATAAATGGATTTCGTTTGGAAGTAAATTTGGTGAGTGCCTTGTTTCTTTGTCCTAGGCTGTGTAAGGACAGTATTTCAGAGATGGCTGTTTCTTAAGATCCCATAACGAGAGTTTATCTTGAGTTGATGCTACTTACAAAGACTGATATAGCTAACTGATAAGTAATTTTTGAAAGAAAGTGGTCTGTGAAACTTCCGTAGGCCCAGCATCACTTCCTTCAGTATCCATCATGGATTTAACTGTATCAACAGCTCCGAGGAGACCTGCCTGTGGATTCAGATGCCTTCAGCCTCCAGCCTCAAAATCCAACTCTACACGAAGATTTACCAACACAGACAGGGAGTTTTCCTTCAGAGGCCATCCAATTTCACATTTTTTTTCCTTATAGCATCCTACTCCATCCCTGCTGACCCCACTGGCCTTGACTATCATCGCTCAGAACCGGCCTCTCAGGGTGCACACTTCAGTGACTGAGAATTTGGTAAAGTGGAGTCCCTGGGGTGCCTAAGAGGGAATCTGTACTTGGATTTAACCAGTGGCCACACAGTGCTTCACCCTCCTAAGGCTAACACTTCAACCCAGTGTTCTTCTACCAGGGCTAGCCCAAGGCCAAAGTATGATGGTGAAAACACTTTTCAGGACCCCTAATTCCCTTCTCTGTTCTAATGTCCTTCTCCCTCCCCATCTCAAGGCCTATCTTGGGAATGGAAGGGACCTCAGCAGAGCTGTCAACCCTCCCCTGCTCCCAGATTGTCACCTCCATCCTCAGCCCCGGCCTGGCCAACCTGGTGACAGGTGAAGGTGACGTGCACAAATAGTTTAGAGCTCTGTCTTCCACCAGGACAGAACAAGAGCACGTGACCCGAGAGGCACTGGCCCCTGTTGAGAACCAGCCCACCACAACTGGACCTTGGGAAGCCCTACTTCTTCCGGGATCATTTTCCTCTCACTACCGCAGGGCTGCTAGGACACTTACACAAGGCTGTGGGTATGCAGCTGCCCTTCGACCCTTGGAGTATTGCTGGTGCAGAGGTCATAGCAAGTCACAGGCAGAAATAACCATCTACACACGAGCTGGGCTACAGCAAGTCACTGGCCTGATGACCCTGAGGTCCTCAAGAATGGCTGATCTTAATGAGGTGGGTGGTCCAGGAGTAAATGTATTCTGTTGCTCAACTTAACAAAATACAGACGACTTCCCAGTCTGGCAGGGATGGGCATAAAGGATGCACATCTCTGCCCTTGGCCACAGATGAATGAGACTATTATTAAAAAATTTCCAAAGAGGCTCTTACTTAGTTTCTGAAGACAAATTACCCAGTGGTCATTTGGAGGGAAATAGTAGCCCAGAGAAAGCACCCTCCTTCCACAGCCAAAGAAGCAGTGTGAGCTTTTAGCTACACGACATTTTTCTTGATCATATGACTTTGGGTTTTCTTTGATCATATTGAATTATGAATACTTTGGAGATTGGCATATTTGTCCCCAACTAAAGCAAGTATATTGGGGCTTCATCAGTTAATGCTCTAGAACCGCCTTTGCCTGGAGGTTTCCCAATACATCCTGAACCTAAACAGACTGTCCATGTAGGCTGGGCCTAAGGCTCTGACCACCAGCATGACCCAGATGAGACGCGGCCCCTGGACACATCACTGAGTACTGATTTACTCGAAGTATTCTTCGATATCAAATGTGCCTGAGGGATCTAATGATGTCCAAGGCAAGCCCAACATGGGTCCAGGCAAATCGCCTCTCAGCAAAGATCTGTTTGTCAGCACACCACACTGGGCACCAAGTCCACCAATCTCTTTGGTATCTTGTTTCCAATTATCTATCTCTTTAGAACTTGAGTTTTTATTCCTCTTGATGTTATAAATTTTGTTTACGAATTTTGATTATGATACTGGATCCAACCTAAGGATGTTTTAGAATTGGATCTGGGAAGGAAAGGCATGTAGCAAATGAATATACATCCCATAATAAACTGAAAGCACAATTTCCTAAAAAACATAATTTTGCTAAAAAACAAAAAACTTTTTTTTCTGTTAAATAATTGCATTAACCAAGGCACTTTAAAACAAAATAATGGAATCTGAGTTTCAGCCGATAGAAGCATTTTCTTTAATAACACTTTGTATTTCCTCAGTGGACTGAGAGATAATTAAGGAAAACAAAATTAGAATAGAAGAAAGATTCTAGAATTGAGGTCTGATTATTTGGTTAGACTATTCATTTATATTTCTTCAGTTAGCATACCTAATTTATAGAATTGATAGACTATTTGGGACATTGCAGGTTTCAGAAAGGCAACTAGTCTTTTTTTTAAGTTTATTTATTTTGAGAGAGAGAGAGAGAGAGAGAGAGAGAGAGAGTGTGATGGGGAGGAGCAGAGAGAGAGGAAGAGACAGAGAATCCCAAGCAGGCTCCACAATGCACCACAGAACCTGATATGGGGCTCAAACTCACAACCATGAGATCATGATTTGAGCCGAAACTAAGAGACGCTTAACCGACCGAGGCACCCAGGCGCTCCATCAACAGGTCTTTTTCTTAGACAAAATAACAGAATATAAAAATAATAATAACAGAAGAATATTATCAGAACATATAATAAGTACATGAGTATATTATAGATAATTTATTCTATAAATATAAGTGAATGTATATTTATTCATATTCATGTATAGTATGTGTTATGAGGAATATGAAGAAAGGGCTACACTAGATAATTAGCAATAAAAAATGAAGTATGTGCTATGATGAGTCCAAGATTAGAGGTAAGAAGATGTGCTATGACATAAAATTGGTGTTAAGGAAATCTTAAGATCTGAATACATTATGAAATTTCTAGCTACTTCTGTCAGGTTCCCAGGGTCTCACACTGTCTTCCATGTCATTAGGATCCCAGCGGTGACAGCTTAACCAATGTATTCACAGAGAACTACCACTGGTTCCTTATGACTATATGCATGTGAAATAGTTCTGAAAAGGACCCTAGGATTGAATGAGAAGAAATACACTTTGTACGTACCCATTTCCATCACATTTAATAAAATTTACATTCTTGGGAATTTCACTTTTTATTTTGAAATTTTAAGTTTATTATTTTGAGAGAGAGAGAAAGAGTGAGTCAGGGAGGGGTAGAGAGAGAGGGAGAGAGAATCCCAAGTAGGCTCCACACAGTCAGTGGTTGGGGCTCAAATCTATGAACCATGAGATCATGACTTAAGCCAAAGTCGGACGCTTAACCAACTGAGCCACCCAGGGTGCCCCTATTTTGAACTTCTTAAATTGAATACTGGAAATAAAATATGACTGATACTAAAACTTACTTTCATTTCTTCTTGTAGCACCCAGACAGCAAGGAGCCTCAGATTTTAGAACAGCAGGATTCAGTGATAACGTTGAATTTTATCAAGTCTGGGAGCCAAGAGAAAAATGGCATGAATATCTTAGAATACCAGAATGATGTGAAAGCATCTAAAATAAAAGGGTAACTTTAAATGATACATTAATAACTACAATTTAAGTCATAGAATAATTAACAAAAATATTAAACATCAATTATAATTGAGTGTTCTAATAGTAAACATATTATAAATTCCAACTTTGTTAACAATTTTATATCATCTGGGCTCATTACTGATACTGGGTTATGAAATAATTATTAATAGAATAACTATATTTTATCAATATAATAATTATGTTATTAAGTATTCAAATATTGATTAACAGAAACTTAATTTTGAATATAATTATTACCAATATTAGTGATTGATAAAATATTATGTTTTCACAATTTTTTAGGGCAATACTTTTCTAAGTTTACCATTAATACTTATACAGAGTCATATGCAATATCTCTTGGCAAATAAAGTAACATTCCTTATACTGATGTTATTTTCTGTTTGACTGAAGAAAGAAAGTGAATCATTGGAGATGAATGGATGTTTTTGCGTTACTTTTTAATGTTCTTTCATTTTCAACATAGATCTTATTATTCATGCCATGCTTTTGAAATTTCCAATATTTGTTAATTTCTTCATTTGAAAATTTGTTGAAGTTCATCCACACAATTAAATGCCTACTTTAAAATACCTTTTTTCTGGTCAAAGATATATTACATAATTATTCAAATTACAGTGAATCAGACAATTTTAATCTAAAACGTGTGGTCTGTCAATACAATATGTTGACAAGCATTAATAGCACAGACCTTAAGTCTCACAATAGTGTGTGACTTTTTCATTTACATGTTCATTTGAAGCAATTTTTCAATGTGAATTGTTTTTGAAGTTTCCTCTGCACATTCACTTACTCGGGTGGTAAACATTTCATGACCCTTTCCATTATACTGTCTTTTTATAAGTTAATTCTCTTTTTTATAACAGTTTTATTGAGATATAATTCATTCACCAGAAAAACTCATATCCTTTTACGGTGTGCAATCTGCTGGTTGTTAGAATATTGGAAGAGTTATGCAACTATCAACATTAGCTAATTTTAGAAAATCTTCATCATCTTTAAAGAGAAACCCCCTATCAGTCAGCACTCAGTGACATTCTCCCTCCTCCCTTAATAGTTAGTAGAAACTACTAATCTACTTTCTGTGTCTATGGATTTGTCTATTCTAGACATTTCAATATGAATGGAATCAAACAATAGTGGCCTTCCATGTCTGGCTTCTTTGACTCAGCATAATGTTTGCAAGGTTCACCCATGTTAATAGCATGTATTTCATTAACTTACATGTCTGAATAACATTGCATTATAAAATACACCACATTTTACCTATCCATTCACCAGTTAAAGGACATCTTATACGCTAACATTCAGTAATTGCCAACATCTTTCGTCGTCATTCTTCTTAAGTAAAGAGTTTGAGAATACAATCTGGGAAAAAGAAAGGTGTACCCTCCTGGAGGAAGAAAAAAAGTCCTCAGATTCCCCCCCAAATGGGTAAGACTTCTTTTATAAAGATGCACTTTAAACCCATGAGGAAATTTGTCTCCAAGAGAGTCGGTTCAATGTGCCCAGTGAGAATGACTCAGTAGTCAACTTGGCACCCAACATTTACCCAAGGAATATGTGTGCACACATACACACGCCCACATGTACATATTGGATCCACTGTACAGAGCGCCATTTTATTCTCTTAAATCATGAATGGCTTAAACTTTTTCCGAGGAACAGCTAAATTTTTTTTTTCTGAATTGAAGTACTTTTTCAGTGCTGTGAATGTTTTATGCAAAATGCTTTCCATAATAGAAATTTCTGTTTTGTATCAGTTCCATTAGCTCTTTGGAATATTCTAGATGTGCTATAGGACAGGCACCGTGGTGCTCAAATGGGGGTCACTGTACCACCTCTTCTACTTCCTCACCCTCTCCAAGATGGCATCTGGCAGTGAGGGAAGCCCTAAGCCCTGTGGGACTGTCCTTTAAGCATTTTCTGGGACTGATATGGCTGATGTGAGGATGGCAGGGGGTGGCAATAGATAGAAGTAAGTTGGAGAGAGGGGAGGGTAGACAGGGGTCAGACATCTGGAGAGAATGGAAAGGAGGTGGCCCTCAAGGGAATGCCCTAGGGCGCCCTGGCTGCCTGAGTACTGGCCCTTCCCTTTGCAGCAGGTCTAGGCTGCCACCAGCCCAAGCTCTCCCCCTCCCCCAGTCGGACTCCTCATGGCTCCATTATTTTCTGACAATGCTTTTCTTTTCCTTCCGTCTAGCCCAGACCCCTATTTGAGAGCAGACACCACAATGGATCCAACAGCTGGGCTGCATTTCTCCAGCTCACCTCCTGTCCCACTTCTCAAAGCAATGTATGAGAAAGAGTAAAGCCACACCTGATAGCCAGGACTGGGCCTGGTACCCTCAGTTATATCTTGGTGTCCTTCTGCAGAACATAAATGTTTTTACAGACTATGAACATCAGACACATCCACTCTGTGGCCATGATGGATCAAGGCACAAAAAGATCACTTTATGATCCTGTCTAAACACAGATAAATTGCAACATTGTCTAAGCCACAAAATGCCACTGCTCTCTCTCCTGACCAACATCAGTGAGTGACTGCTGCTCCTTCACAATTATGGCACCAGCCTTGCTCAAGCTTCCCTCCTTACAGATGATTTATTAAAATACCAACCATAGAATCACCCCATTTCAAGGCAGCACAAAATCCAGAGAAAAAGTCTTTTTCCATGAACTCACCCCAAAATCACTGGGCATAAGTGGAAATCCTATAAGGTCCTTCTGCAAAGGCAACAGCAGCCAAACCATGGAGGACTGGGGGATGGGGGGGGGATCAGCAAGGAACAAGCAGGACCAGGAGCAGGGTTTGACGGTGGCCCCTGGAAAGGGTCAGAACAATCCCTTCGGCCACTGCAGACTGGAGTAAGGCTATCAGGAAAATGCTAGGAAGGTGCCCTTCCTCTCTCCTCCCCCTCCTGTGGGGGCTGGGCCATGCAGGCTCCTTGTAACCTCATTAGTGGAGCAGGGTTGGATTCCATTCCCCCTATCCACCTAAGTTTTCTTTGACCACGGTATCCATACAAGTGGATCTTCCTTCTTACCTGGCACCCCACTCAGGGCTAAGACCCTCCAGGCTACAGCTGCTGTGACATGAGAGCAGATGAGGGAGTAAAATGAGCATCAGAGAAGTTAAATGAAACAGGGTGCTACAACAAACCTGTAGTCAAGTAACAATTGCATGGTGTGCTTGTGAACATCAATGACCTAAGAATTACATGCATATATGTTTTCACTCATGTGTGGAATCTGAGAAACTTAACAGAAGACCATGGGGGAAGGGAAGGGGAAAAAGTAGTTTCAAACAGAGAGGGAGGCAAATCATAAGAGACTCTTAAATACAGAGAACTGAGGGTTCATGGGGGGTGGGGGAGGGGAGAGGCAAAAATGGGTGATGGGCATTGAGGAAGGCACTTGTTGGGATGAGCACCCGGTGTCGTATGCAAGCGATGAATCATGGGAATCTACTCCTGAAGCCAAGAGCACACTGTATACCCTGTATGTTAGGTAACTTGACAAATTATATTTAAAAAATAATAATTATGGGCACATAAGAAATAGAAATGCGAGGTGTCAGATAGTGTGCCATTAGTTCATCCTGGTGGGGCTTGGTGATTTGACTTAAATGTAAACCAGTGCCTCCAGTGGAAGAGGTTGTGGTTCTAGAAAAGTGCAATACACAACCTCTGTGATGACATGTGCAACCCTAGGAAAGACAGCCTTTGTTTCTCATACACTCACGCAGTCAGGAAAAAAGCTTGTCTTGACATCCCCTTGTCCCATCTGCTACCAGGGTAGGAGTACCTCACCCCTCTCTGACAAAGCCCAAGTCTTTGCTATCTCAGTCAACTCTCTGAATCAAAGTCCCCCTGATATCGGCCCTGAAACTGTGGGTTTCTATCCATTTTTTTTCTTTTTTGTTTTAATACTTATTTATTTTTGACACAGAGAGAGAGTGTGTGAGCAGGGGATGGGCAGAGGGAGAGGGAGACACAGAATCCAAAACAGGCTTCAGGCTCTGAGCTGTCAGCACAGAGCCCAAAGCAGGGCTCGAACTCACGAACCGAGAGATCATGACCTGAGCCAAAGTTGGACACTTAACCAACTGAGCCACCCACGCGCCCCCTGTCTCCACTTTTGAATAAACAGATAGGGTAACTGGATAACTAAATCCAGGAGGTCTTTGTTTTACCCCTTTGCGTCCTTCCTTCCTACAGTACAAATAAACCTCTTCCCCAGGATGAAGGAAACACTCGTTTCATGTAGGCAACATTCTGAGTCTTACTTAACAGGGACATTCCTTAGTTTCTGTGTGTCACGTGACCACCTGTGCACATAACTTCACATGATCTTCAACAGAATGGATCCTGTCCTACTAGCACTCTTAGGTTTCACACCTGAGATAAGAACAAGTCTATTGGGACTTTTTGTTTAGAAAATGGATCTCATGCCCTTCTAAATTTCATGAAAACTTCCTGCAGTTAAAAGAAGGGGGCAGGCACTATAACAAATGGGTTTCTGGGAATATTCAGGTAATTATTTAAAAATGAAGACTTGGGCATCTGGATGGCTCAGTCAGTTAAGCATCCTGCTCTTGGTTTTGGCTCAGGTCATGATCTCACAGTGGTGAGCTTGGGCCCTGTGTCAGGCTCTGTGCTGAGAGTGCAGAGGCTGCTTGGGATTTCTCTCTCCTTTCTCTCTGCCCCTCCCTGGCTTGCTCTCGCTCGCTTTCTCAAAAAATAAACATTAAAAGATTAAAATAAGTAAATAAAAAGGAACACTTAACCCTGATCACAGAGCTTAAGATACAACAACGAAATCTGTATATCCACTTTAGTCTCAATTATGTCATGGTAATAAATGACCTCAAAACACTAGTGGCTTACCTCAACAAAAGTCTATCTCTCATCCTTCTGGGATTCAGTTAATGGGATCATCATTATCTAGGACAGGCTCATAGTAGTGAGAAAAGAGGAATGGCCCAAAACGATGGGAGGATTCTGCTCAGAGATGGTATAGACTGCTTCATTAGGCCGCTCATATCTCACTGGCTGAAAGAAATCACAGGGCAAAGACTAAAATCAATTTGTGAAGTATAGTCCCCTCGGAAGATATGACCTGACTGGGCTGGTGCCATGAGGGTGGATGTGAAATAAGTGGCCCTTCTTCAATATATGGTGGTTCATTTAGTTGGTCAAGATTAGCTTCCATCCCTAAAGTATACAAAATTATCTTACCTTTCTCCACCAGACACAATATGAAGTATTTTCCAAGCCAAAACCTCCACTGAAACTCAAAGCAACTAGAAGATCCCAATATAACTCCTTCATCAAGATATCAAAGAACAGGGGCGCCTGGGTGGCTCAGTCAGTTAAGCGCCCGACTTCTGCTCAGGTCATGATCTCACGGTCCGTGAGTTCGAGCCCCATGTCGGGCTCTGTGCTGACAGCTCAGAGCCTGGAGCCTGCTTCAGATTCTGTGTCTCCCTCTCTCTCTGACCCTCTCCCATTCATGTTCTGTCTCTCTCTGTCTCAAAAATAAATAAACATTTTTAAAAATTAAAAAAAAAAAAGATATCAAAGAATGGGGGCACCTGGGTGGTTCAGTCAGTTAAGGGTCCAACTCAGGTCATGACAACACTGATCATGGGTTCAAGCCCCGCACCGGCTCCATGCTGATGGTGCAGAGCCTGCTTGGGATTCTCTATCTCTCAAAATAAACAAATAAACTTAAAAAAAAAAAAAGCATCAAAGAACAAAAGCCCATGCTATGAGCGAGTTGGAATAGGGAACAGACCCATGTAGCAAACACACTCTTATATATAAAGAAGACTGCACCCATTGGAACAGAGCAGTAACAAGATTCAGCTGGCAAGATGTTTTGGGGTAGACTTTTAACTGAGCATTAGATCAATTTCTGCTTCCTGGCTGAAGTCCCCACACCAGATCCTTGAATGTCCCTTATCTTGCTTGGCCTCATTTGTAGGGACCCTAGAGACTGCAGTAAAGAAAAACACAAAGGAAAACACACACAAATACAAACCAATTAACCTGATTCCATTTATTTCCAGGTGGAATTAGCCCATCCCCCAATTCATTATGCCTAATTTTTCTGTCTCTCAGCTAAAATATCTTGAGCTTATCAGTTGTCTGTGACAAAAGCATGCTTCATTTTTTTCTGTGGCAATTTACAAGAATACTTGAGGAATGATTTATTGGTAGAATTTTGAATGTGATCATAGCCATAAACCAAATTTTAAATCACGACCCAGGTTTGATTTTTGCGTTTCTTAACTATGCATTAAATTTTTGTTACAAAGTGTGTCTCCAAGTTCTTATTTCTTCATTGAAATGAGTAGAAATCTACCTGTACACCTTACCTTGAAGTTCACGCATCTTTTCTATCTCCTACCCTTCTTCCTGCTGAACAAGACATTCATTTTCTTTTCACCGGTAATAGAATGTACCTTTATTAACACATTTCTTTCTGAGCTCATTTCTTTCTAGATGTTCCCAGGCAATAATGGCCAAAAGCATATGAAACATGACAGAGATATTTTGTTACCCATAATTCAAAGCACAAGAGGGTTTCGCCCATTTTTTGCTAAGCTTTCACAGCTAACATAAATTTTTTCTTTTTATAAAGATTTTTATATTTTTTCAATGTTTATTTATTTTTGAGAGAGAGAGAGCACAAGCAGAGGAGGAGCAGAGAGAGAGGGAGACACAGAATCTGTAGCAGGCTCCAGGCTCCAAGCTGTCAGCACAGAGCCCCATGGGGGGGTTCGAACTCACGAGCCGTGAGATCATGACCTGAGCTGAAATCGGACACTTAACCACTGAGCCACCCAAGTGCCCCCACAGCTAATATATTTTTACCAAAAACTTTACAGAGGCATAACATGAGTAGCCATCTTTCTAGGATTCAATCAAGTTTTCCATCACCCGTGGCTTGTCTCCATGACAAATCCACATATACACTTTTTTTCCTGTTAAATGTCATCATTTAAAAAAGAAACAATTTGTGGGGTGCCTCTTAGCCAGTTAAGCATCCTACTCTTGATTTTGGCTCATGAACTGTGAGATTGAGGCCCATGTCAGGCTCCATGATGAGTATGAAGCCTGCTTGGGATTCTCTCCCTCTCTCTTTGCGCCCCCCCCCCCCCCAGTTGAGCAGTTGAGCTCTGTCTCTCTTAAACATTTAAAAAAATAAACAATTTGGTGATTGTATTAGGCAGAGTTCAACTATTCAACCAGAGATACAGAATCAGTACATATAGTGATTAATTGCAAGGAATTGGTTTATGTGACTGTAGAGACTCACTAAGCAATTCCAAAACTCATAGTATGGGCTGAACTCTTGAGCATGGGCCAAGCATCTATCAACAGGAAGAATGTTTTTGTTTTTGTTTTCTTTTAAAGTTTCTTTATTTCTGAGAGAGAGAGGGAGAGAGAGCATGAGCAGGGGAAGAGCAGAGAGAGGGAGACACAGAATCCAAAGCAGGCTCCAGGATCTGAGCTGTCAGCACAGAGCCTGATGCGGGGCTCAAACTCACAAACTGCAACATCATGACCCGAGCCGAAGTAGGATGCTTAACCGACTGAGCCACCCAGGTGCCCCAGGAAGAATGTCTTTGAAGGGAAGCCTCCACTCTGACCTTTTGACCCTTCAGTTGAATGACTTAGGTTCAGCTAGATTATATAGGAAAATCTCCCTTAAAGTCAAGTGATTGTGGACTTCAAACACATCTACAAAATATGAATACAGAAACACCTAGATGAGTGAAAAACTAAGTTCTGTAGCTTAGCTGACACTTAAAAGTCACCATCTCAGGCTACACATTGCCTAGCTATAAACCATACACCTCTCCTAGAACCATAAATGATCTCCAAATTTAAAAAATTACAACAAAGTGCAATTTCTGCCTAATATGGCACAACTATCCTGATTACAATAGAAACATGCTAATCCTTTCTCCAAAAAAAGATGCAACACCCTTGGGTGATGTGCATCCTTCTTTTTTGATGCTCCTTAAATATGATGATGTAAAGTTAACTATTACTGGGACGCCTGACTAGCTCAGCTGGTAGAGCTCGCCACTCTTGATCACAGGGTCCTGAGTTCAGACCCCATGTTGGGCGTGGAGCCTACTTGAAATAATTATAAAGTTAACTATTATTAAAGCACCTTATACTGGATCATTAGGGAATAAATGTGAGAAGAATACAAAAAAATATTTTAATATATGTACAAATTCATAGCAAAATTCTCATAACTAGTATGTCCTCACTTCTGCAAATGGTCCAAGATAGTAGCTATTTTCTTCCATTGCCAATTCAAATTTCCTTTGACCTCAGCAACACACCTCACATGGTGTTGATTCTTTGCCTGGTCAGGTGACCTGAAGTACTAACTTCTGTATCATTTGGTCTCAACCAGAGAAAGAGGATCAGTAGCATTCTGAACTCACAGGAAACTAGTGAAATTATACACACGTGTGTGCACATGTATATATACATATGTACAAATAAAGACATTTGTTATAAAGAATTGGCTTATACAACTGTGGCCTTTGGATAGGCAAGAATGAGATTTCTGGGGGGTGGCTGGGTGGCTCAGTCATTTAAGCATCTGACTCTTGGTTTCAGCTCAGGCCATGATCTCATGGTTCATGGTGACAGCGCAGGGCCTGCTTGGGATTCTTTCCCTCTCTATCTCAAGAAAAATAAACTTAAAAAATGTATAGGGGCACCTGGGTGGCTCAATCAGTTAAGCATCTAACTTCAGCTCAGGTCATGATCTTATGGTTTGTGAGTTCGAGCCCCGCGTCGGGCTCTGTACTGACAGCTCAGAGCCTGGAGCCGGCTTTGGATGCTGTGTGTGTGTGTGTCTCTCTCTGCCCCTCCCTCGCTTGCACTGTCTCTCTTCCTCAAAAATAAACATCAAAAAAAAGATGAAAAATATAGGGGTGCCTAGGTGGCTCAGTCAGTTAAGCATCTAACTTAACCAGTTCGTGAGTTCAAGCCCCACATCAGGCTCCGCACTCACAGTGTGGAGCCTGCTTGGGATTCTCTCTCTCCCTTTCTCTCTGCCTCTCCCGAACTTGTACTTTCTCTCTCTCTCACAATAAATAAATAAACTTAAAAAAAAAAAGAAAGAAAGAAAAGAAAAGAAAAGAAAAGAAAAGAAAAGAAAAGAAAAGAAAAGAAAAGAAAAAGGAAAAGAAAAAAGGGTGCCTGGGTGACTCAGTCAGTTACACATCCAAATTCGGCTCAAGTCACGATCTTACGGTTACTGAATTCAGGCCTCTCACTGGGCTCTGTGCTGACAGCTCAGAGCCTGGAGCCTGCTTCGGATTCTGTCTCCCCCTCTCTCTGCCCCTCCCCAGCTCATGCGCTGTGTCTCTCTCTAAAAAATAAACAATTAAAAATTATTTTCAATAAAAAATATATATAATGTAGGTAGATCTTTCCAAAATTATAAATAATATCAAGCCAAAATTAAAAAGCATGAGTATAACATGGAGAACATGTTTTAAATATATAAATGCATATATGTATTGCATATATATATATAAATTGCACAGTGTATGTACACTAGAGAGCACAGATTCTAAGACATATTTGGAAAGATATTAGGGTATCTTTAAAGTTTTAAAACTGCCTGGTAGAATCTGTACTTCCTCTTAATCTGATTACTTCAAGTTTCTTTCTACAAGTGTTGAACAATAATGAAGGGATTAGATAGAAAGGTATATAAGAAATGGGTGGGCCACCCTTGGTGTTGATAAGCCTGTCGTCTTCCAGAGCGGCTCAGTTGCCCAGTGACCTCCACGGAGTCCAGGTACCTCTTCCCAAGATGGGTTTGAACAGCACTGCGAGTGGCAAATTTTCATCTGCATTTTGCTCTCTTCTTCAGTAATGCCATGTGCTTTATTTCCCAGAGTTTATAAAAGTTAAATCACAATCATAATTAGAGGGACAGATGGTTGGAACAGAGCTGTTTTGCATTGATAAGTTGTTAGAGGATTGATGGGTGCTTTAAAATTGGAGATTGGAATTTTCCATTTAAAGTAACAGCCAGGAGTCCCACAAGTAGGTTGTCAAAAGTTTCAAAGTTGACATTGTAAATGGAGAAAAGTATATATATGGAACAACCTACCGTTAAAATGTATGGGGCACCTGGGTCTCCTTTTGCTTTTTTTTTTTTTTTGAGAGAGAGAGAGAGAGAGAGAGAGAGAGAGAGAGAGAGAGAGAAAGCATGAGGGAGGGGGCAGCCAGGGAGATAGAGAATCCCAAGCAAGCTCCTCACTGACAGCACAGAGCCCAGTGTGAGTCTCATTATCAAGAACTAGGACTCAATATAACTGCGAAATCATAACCTGAGTCGAAATCAAGAGTCAGACACTTGCAGTGCTCGGGCAGCTCAGCTGGTTAAGCATCTGACTCTTGATTTCGGCTCAGGTCATGATCTCATGGTTTGTGAGTTTCAGCCCTGAGTTGGGTGCCACACTGATAGTGTGGCACCTGCTTGGGATTCTCTCCCCACCCCCCCACGCCCACCACAACTCTCTCTCTCAAAATGAATCAACTTTTTAAAAAAATTTTAAAAATATATAGGATCATTGATGAACCTACAGGCTTTCATCCTAGAAAAACATATGACATATGTTCACAAAGAGTTTTTAATCCATAAACATATCCTTCGTACTCCTCTTCCCATTTTCTCTTGACCAGGCAGACTACAAAAAGAAACCTGGCAAGGCAGGACTGTTTACAACCAGAGTCAAAAGGATATCCTCCAAGGGGGGCCTGGGTGGCTCAGCTGGTTAAGCCTCCAACTTCTGCTCAGGTCATGATCTCACAGTTCATGAGTTTGAGCCTCACATCGGGCTCTGTGCTGACAACTCAGAGCCTGGAGCCTGTTTCAGATTCTGTGTCTCCCTCTCTCTCTGCCCCTGCCCTCCCAACCCCCTCTTGCACCCTGTCTCTCTGTCAACAATAGATAAAACATTTTTTTTTAATTTTTATGAAAATAAAAAAGGATATCCTCCAAGCATCGTTTGAACAAAACCCTTACGCTGATAAAGCTACCAGGAAACAATGGGGCAAGGAAATTGGCATTCCAGAGTGTAAAATTCACATAAGCATTAGGTTTCTATTTCATGATCTGTCAGATTCCAGATAAAGAGAAATGCTGGGATCAAGACTCTCAGGTAATTCTTTTATGTCAGGTACGTTACTCAGAAGATTTTTATTGTTGTATACCAAAAGCAAGAACTGTGTATCTTTTACCAATTGTGGAAATACCGACTGGGTATATTCACTGACAGGAGAATATACTGGTTCAGGATCTCCCAATGGGAGATACATCAACTTTTGAGATTTAGGCAATTTAGGAAATTAGGACACTATAATAATATGGTATTATTAAGTATTGATACATACTGGGGCACCTGGCTGGCTCAGTCACTAGAACATGTAACTCTTGATTTCAGGGTTGTGAGTTCAAGCCCTACATTGGGATAGTGATTAAAACATTCCATGCTCATGGGTTGGAAGAATAAATATTGTCAAAATGTAAATACTACCCAAAGCATTCAATGCAATCCCAATCAAAATTGCACCAGCATTCTTCTCGAAGCTAGAACAAGCAATCCTAAAATTCATATGGAACCACAAAAGGCCCCTAATAGCCAAAGTAATTTTGAAGAAGAAGACCAAAGAAGGAGGCATCACAATCCCAGAATTTAGCCTCTACTACAAAGCTGTCATCATCAAGACAGCATGGTATTGACACAAAAAGACACACAGACCAATGGAATAGAATAGAAACCCCAGAACTAGACCGACAAAAGTATGGCCAACTAATCTTTGACAAAGCAGGAAAGAATATCCAATGGAAAAAAGACAGTCTCTTTAACAAATGGTGCTGGCATACTGGACAGCAACATGCAGAAGGTTGAAACTAGACCACTTTCTCACACCATTCACAAAAATAAACTCAAAATGGATAAAGGATCTGAATGTGAGACAGGAAACCATCAAAACCCTAGAGGAGAAAGCAGGAAAAGACCTCTCTGACCTCAGCCGTAGCAATCTCTTACTCAACACATCCCCAAAGGCAAGGGAATTAAAAGCAAAAATGAATTACTCGGACCTTATGAAGATAAAAAGCTTCTGCACAGCAAAGGAAACAACCAACAAAACTAAAAGGCAACCCACGGAATGGGAAAATATATTTGCAAATGACATATCGGACAAAGGGCTAGTATCCAAAATCTATAAAGAGCTCACCAAACTCCACACCCGAAAAATAAATAACCCAGTGAAGAAATGGGCAGAAAACATGAATAGACACTTCTCTAAAGAAGACATCCGGATGGCCAACAGGCACATGAAAAGATGCTCAACGTCGCTCCTTATCAGGGAAATACAAATCAAAACCACACTCAGATATCACCTCACACGAGTCAGAGTGGCCAAAATGAGCAAATCAGGAGACTATAGATGCTGGAGAGGATGTGGAGAAACGGGAACCCTCTTGCACTGTTGGTGGGAATGCAAATTGGTGCAGCCGCTCTGGAAAACAGTGTGGAGGTTCCTCAGAAAATTAAAAATAGACCTACCCTATGACTCAGCAATAGCACTGCTAGGAATTTACCCAAGGGATACAGGAGTACTGATGCATAGGGGCACTTGTACCTCAATGTTTATAGCAGCACTCTCAACAATAGCCAAATTATGGAAAGAGCCTAAATGCCCATCAACTGATGAATGGATAAAGAAGTTGTGGTTTATATACACAATGGAGTACTACGTGGCAATGAGAAAGAATGAAATATGGCCCTTTGTAGCAACGTGGATGGGACTGGAGAGTGTGATGCTAAGTGAAATAAGCCATACAGAGAAAGACAGATACCATATG
>NW_026057589.1:13957045-14200000 GCF_023721935.1 Panthera uncia | reverse complement strand
GGGTGATGGGTATTGAGGAGGGCACCTTTTGGGATGAGCACTGGGTGTTGTATGGAAACCAATTTGACAATAAATTTCATATACTGAAAAAATAAATAAAAATAAAAAATCTTTAAAAAATAAAATAAAATAAAATAAAATAAATTAAAATATCTTTGGGGCAGCTGGGTGGCTCAGTTGGTTAAGTGTCCAACGTGAGAAAGGTCATGATCTCATGGCTTGTGGGATCGAACTCCATGTCAGGCTCTGCATTGACAGCACAGAGCCTGCTTGGGATTCTCTCTCTCTCCCTCTCTCTGCTCCTCCTCCACTCACGCTTTCTCTCTCAAAAATAAATCTTAAAAAAAATTAAAAAACAAAAATCTTAAAAAAATGTTCTGATACATCCTGCAGAATGATGATTAATACGTAATTATGAGGAAACTGTGGGGCAAGAACTCACATAAATTCCCAATTTTCAGGCTAGGTTTTTTTAAACACCTGAAATGTGATTTTCACACACACATATGAAGTAGGGGTCTGGGTCAGACGGTTGGGCATCTGACTTTGGCTCAGGTCATGATTTCAAGGTTCATGAGTTCGAGCCCCACGTTGGCCTCTGTGCTGACAGCTCAGAGACTGGAGCCTGCTTTGAATGTGTCTCCCTCTCGCTCTACCCCTCCCCTGCTCATACTGTTTCTCAAAACTAAAAAACGAACAGGGTGCCTGTGTGGCGCAGTTGATAAAGCATCTGACTCTTGATCTCAGCTCAAGTCATGATCTCAATGTCTGTGAGTTTGAACCCTACATCAGGCTCTGTGCTTGGGATTCTCCCTCCTTCTCTCTGCCCCTCCCCAGCTTGTGCTCGCTCTTTCTCTCTCAAAATAAACAAACTTAAAAATAATTTAATTAAAAAAATTTTTAAGTATATGAAAATCCCATATTGTATTATTTTGAATGGTACTGATGTAAAAATTAAACTAAGTTGGATTTCTTCGATAGCTGTAAACAATTATACCAAACAGCATTTAAAACAATGAAGATCAATGAAAGTGTGCTTTTAGAAGAAAATTATGAGTTCCTAGTTTTGTGTCTGCACAGAGCCTCCAATAAGCCATTGGCTAAAAGGTCCTCAGTCTGAGAGGTGCTGAAGAGAAATGTTTTACTCTTCTTCATGCATTAGTTCTGGGTGTGAAGAGATAGCTTATTCAATTCCCAGTAATAAAAGTACATACTATGGGACTATCTGGTGATGTGCTTAAGGCTTACCTGCAAATATTCTCATTTAGAAAACAGATAACCTTTTAGCACAATGCCTGGATGAGAGTGATTTGTTAAATATTGGTTGTCATTAATACCCTAATTCCTACTGCAAATTATCAAAATAAAACAACTAATTAGAAAGTACACTGCAAATCTGACTCCAATAATGAGGAAACAAAGAAAGAGTTCAATTGGTTATATTAGTGACAAGAGTTTCACAGCAAGGTGTACTGGGTCCTAGAAGTCTCCTTACTTATTGCTGATTATGGGATAAGAGGGAATGTGGATGAATGTTAGTACAGCTCTAGGACCATGGCTAATTTACTCCCCATCTAAAGAAATTCTTTTCGCAATCAATTCCATATGTATTATATATAATAAAATGGTATTTCTTCTGTGTTTATTACATAAAATAAAATGGTACTTCTTATGAAGAGATGATAGGGCCCAAGAAAAGACATCCACACATAGAAGACATGTTATGAGAGAGAGATGGGAGGAGGGAAAGGGAGAAAAAAAAATATTGATCTCCTTTGATAGAACAGTGTCTCTTAAATCAGGGAATTTTACTTGGGATACCATGAGGATGACCATAAAAGAAATGCTGTCTTGAATTGTATGCTCATAATAACTCCTAGGATAATACATCACTTTTTTTATGGATATTATCCCAATGGCAGTTGATCAAATCAATTTAATTGCCTTGCCTTGATACTTGGAACAACACAGATTGAGTTACATGACTTCAACATCTTCTTCTCCCACTTAGATTTGACTTAAAAACCTCAGATCCAAACAAAGACAATTGGAATTTGGATGCTCCTTAAGATGAAACCCAGGAACAAAATCAGCTGCCTCGGTCTCAAGGTAAGAATCCACTGGTCCAAATGCATTTCTTCAGTGGATCCCAGAGAAAGTGAAAACGGCTCTGCATGTTGTGCCCATGTTCTCGACAAAAAAATTATTATCTTAGGAGGCACTTACAGCTTGTTCTGGGCACCCTAGCGTCAGAAATAAAAGCATGGCCCCACAGCTGGCTGCGACAGGCAGGTTCTTAACACGCAAGGCTCTGGGCCTTTTGTCTTGCTGCCCTAAGCAGGGTGGCATCCTGTTCTGTCAACCTCAGGGATTCAGGGGAGTGTCAGCATTATCTTCCCAGGTTCAAGTTTTCAGTTCAAATATAAGAACTGTCCTAAAAGACACCTTCTGTTCCATGTTCTCTTTTAGAATACTTACCAAAAGCAGCCAGAGAAGACTGGACATCCATCACAGGACCTCAATCACATATCCTACTTTAAGCTTTTGAGAGGAACCAATTCCCTGATATTACAACCAGGAAAAAACTGGCTAAAATAAGAGACATTCAGGAATCAAGAATTCATGTAAGTTCTGTCTATGGCACCAAATATGTTCTACCTGTAAGTGATGTTATATTACCCTCTGATGGGCTGCTGAAAAACTGACCTGAGATTATCACAATCATCATGGGTAACAGTATGGATTGGTAAACATCTAGCATCCCAAGTCAGATTCCTGCAAAATGAAGAATTCTGTCAGTGTGATAACCATTTAGAATCTCCAGCAGCAAAAATGGGGGGAAATATGAAAGTTAATACTATCTATTTTGGGAATACCCTGTCAGGTTTTCTACAGCTTGACACTGCTTGGTCATTTTGGTCCAGATAATTCCTTTCTTATGAGGTTGTCCTGCGCCTAATCAGTATTTTTAAGCATTCCTGGCCTCAACCAAATACCCTGCCTACCTACCCCTCCACCAACTTGTGACAGCTTCAAAAATCTACAGACTTAGTCCAATGCCCTCCAGTTGAAAGAAAAAAATCACTCTCACTGGGTACCTTCTAAAGTTATGAGGACAGTGGTTTAGTGTATGTTAAATGCTCATGACTAGGAAACACATTCATAGTTTTATCAGTACAGTGTGTTAATTAATCCTTGATCAGATTTATTTATAACCACGTATATAAGATTGGGATTCTTATACACATGTTGGCAAAGAGATAAATGTCAACCTGGTCAGGAAAACTTATTTGCTGATCCAATGTTGAAATTAAAGGGAAGAATCTAAAGCATATGCCTTTTCAACCAGTTTCAATCCATCTATAGTTGATTGCTAAGTGTGTTAGGACTTCAGTTTTTGTGTTTGTATGTGTATACACACATTCATATGTACACATATATACATACACACTATACACAGGAATCAGAGTAATTAATGACATATATATGCAATAGTTCTATTTCACGTGAAACACACCCACGCACACCCCATCCTGATAATGGGGCCTGTATTAATAGCCCCTTTGCTTTACATAGTATGAGAAACCGAGCCAGAATCACTTGTCTTATGACACGGTCTTTTTCTTCACAGAGATGTGGTTTCAGAATTAAAGATCTCTATACCCAAGGCAGAGAAGTGAGTCCATGAATTCCTTGGCAGACAGTCCAAACGCAAGACCAGGTCTGACAGCTCAGCACCACCAAATTGATCTGCCCACTTTCCCAGGCAGGTCTCATCATTTTGCTTCCTCCCATTTTTTCCATAGGAACCAAACATTTCTACCTGCTCCTCTCCCATCCCAGGAGTCCTGTCTCTTGTGTGAACCAAGGACCAAGCGTCATGATGGTACAGCCCATAAAGACTATGCAGAGAGAATTCTCTACTCTCCTCGGAATTACCAGCCAATACCATCAACTCTGCGAGTCTCAGATACTCAGGCTCCTTTCTGGCCGCCAAAGCAAGAAAAGTGCCAGAATCACAAAGAATTGAAGCACACAGAAGTACTACAGTTGAAGAACTACTCTCAGCCTCATCCTGAGCACCAAAACCACCAACTGCAGGATCTGGGGCAGGTAGACATATATTCTGCAATGGTGGGATGAAATCTGCCAGACTCTGATTGCGAAGTGGGATCCTGGAGGAGGGACACACTGAGACAGTCATCTGCAGCACAGTCAACTGGACAACCATCTCGTTCCCTTGGCCAACTCACCAGCAATGTGCAGAAACCTCAAGCCTTTATGTCAACTGTTATCCACAGATTTTCAGGAACAAGTACATTTTCCGAGTCCTGGCCCACAAAAAGAGGACCCTCCAGGACCCCAACTGTGCTTCAGTGAAGATGCTTTTCAGGCTGTGTTCCATATGCTACAAAGCTTACCAAGGCCTGAGATTCCAGAAAAAGAAGTCATTCTCAGAACCTGGTCCAGACCTCTCTTCTTTTGATGCAAATCAGTGCAATTTAAAGGACAGTGGATAATGAAGTCATCCTGTTTGGGACAAGATTAATGCAAGAGGAAGGAGAAACCACTTGGAAACACAAAAGGCAGTTTTAACTGTTTTGTGGGCAGTGGTTATCTTCTATATTCACTTCATTGAATAAAGAAAGGATGGTTTCTAAGCTGCATACAGCCTCTGGAAGCACCATAAGCCAGTAGACAGGTCTGCTGAATCCTTCTGAACAAAAGCATTTCACTGACAAACATGACCTCCTCTCTAATCACCATGTCTACCAATCTGGAATTTGCATGAACTATAACCATACCCAAGCAAGAACATACCTACGTGCTGACACATTAGCACTCTTTTGCTTCCTAGCAAGATGGGAAAGCCAGCTTGAAATTAGTTTGTCATGCAGAAAATGAAAGGACAGTATATTTCCTGATAATGTGAATTCATAAAAGTGAGCTTTTCCCCAAAGCTCTGAGGGTTTCAACTGGGAACCAGAAACTATCCCACTATCTACCAATAAGAGAACGATTAAATGTATTACATTAAATCCACGATACTGAGTATTCTTCATTTATATTGTTTTCCCTTTGACTACTTAAAACATTATAAAAAAAAAAATCACAATGAAAATACAGTAGCAACACCATACAACCACTTAGTCTAACATGTTAATCTAAAACTGGGATAAGGGGCGCCTGGGTGGCTCAGTTGGTTAAGCGGCCGACTTCGGCTCAGGTCATGATCTCACGGTCCATGGGTTCGAGCCCCGCGTCGGGCTCTGTGCTGACAGCTCAGAGCCTGGAGCCTGTTTCAGATTCTGTGTCTCCCTCTCTCTGACCCTCCCCCGTTCATGCTCTGTCTCTGTCGCAAAAATAAATAAATGTTAAAAAAAAAAAATTTTTAAACTGGGATAAAATTTTCAGTCTTCTCTCTTCTTCTGAAATGATAATACCTCTCAAAGTAGATTTTGGTGTATGAAGGTGTATGTGGATTTACCTTAGTGCTATAAAAACATCTTTGAATTTTATCAATTTGCATTGTTTGAACCAACTCAAAAGGTTAGGTCCAGGTTTGATGAGAACAGTGATTAACATTCCACTCTTGGATGGATCTTCTTATTCCTGGAGAAGGTGACTAGAATTTGTACAAGTTTTTAGCAGACTCTTATTTGGGTATTCACCTTCCCTTTCATGTCACATTCTCAGGGAAGCTTACACAAACTGCAACCCAAGAAAAACAGACTTTGATTGATTTAAGTTAACCCAGTCAATTTCATTTAGGAAGAGTTAGGAAGGGGCATGTGCCAAATTTCTGGCCAATGAGAAATCAAAGGGCTTCCAAGAAAGATTGCACCCAACTTTTGACCATGAAAGAAGCAGCCTAGAAGACAAGCCAGGGACAACAGAACAGAAAAATAGAATCCTGAAGGTAACTACCTCAGGACTTCCTATACATATAAGATATACATCCCCTTTTTATTTCCCTTATTGTTTCAAGTCCTTTAGATGAAGTTTTCTGTTACAAGCAATTAAATACAACTTACAGGTATAGGCAGAGGGGGCATATAATCCAGCACACAGCCTTAGACCAAAACAAGAGAAAAGCTCAACAATCCAAGTGTCAGCTTAAACTTTTAAAATGCAACCATACCTGCTTAAAGGGATACGGAACAAAGGAAAACCGAATACCAGGAGCAGAGCCCACTGCTGCAGTTTGCAAAGAGGAGACAGAAAGAAATGTTTCTGCCACTAATGAAGGTGTACAAGTTATTTAAGACCTAGAGAATTTCAAAAGCTCAACTGTGGAGTTAGTGGAAAATAGTGAGGAAGGCGTCTAACTCAAGAGCTAAAATGAGTAAGAAATGATGTTTCCCAGAGCACAAGCCTCAAGAAGTCAAGGAAAGAAAACCCAAAGAATAAGAATCTGGCAGATTAAAGGAGAGGTATCCTAACTTTAGGAATTGAACAGCTGGTCTATGGAGCAGATGCAGCCATAGCTCAATGCCATTAACCATTAAGATCCAACTCATTTTCCTTGCTTAGATTTGTGCTCCCAAAAATACTTGATAATTTGTTTCCCCACATATTATCTCCCAGACTAAAAAGTAAAACACCAGATAAATGACAAAAACAGATATTTGGAAGTTACTGGTTTATAATGAGTACTTCAGTTTAAGTATCTTTTCAGAGTCTAGATATAATGAATCAGACCCTTTTGCACACGCTTTGACAAAACAAATTTCTAGGCTTGTAAAGCTATACGAACTTTACTAACGTATAAACATCCCAAATGACATCTCCGTTTCACACATGAAGTACTGATTTTCAACCACTCCAGAGTCCTATCTGATTGGACGACACATTTTAAACAAATGCCTACCACCCAACCCTTCCCAATATCCACTTAAAAGTTACTCCTGGAGTGAGCTAGGTACTCCTGGGAATAGTTTTATCCTTTCAACATACTCAAGAGAAGGGCAAAGTGAAGCATTTTGATTTAGAATGGGTTCCTCCAGAAGCAGACTCTAAGAATTCGTGTTTAACTGAGGATTCCACGATGCATTTTATTAGGAAAGTGCAGATGTGAAACCACAGAAGGAAGCCTATGCAGAGTGCATTCATAAACCACTACCACTCTGGGCAACCATGCTGGTTTCTGCTGGGGACCTTTAAAAGATGGTATGGAACCCATTATCTCACTCAAGGGGTGCATCTCAAATATTCAGTTGCGTCATTTCTCTGGACAGCAAGGAAGCTGGATATGCATCCTCTAATTCTCATCCGCCATCAGCCAAAAGCCACTCCCAGCAGCATGAACTCCAGAGCACTTCAAGCAGAGGGGAAACCTTAAGAAGGTGCTTGCAGTAGGACCCCTACTTGTGGCATGTGCAGGAATGTAAGTGCCCAAGGGAGATGGGTAGGGCAGAGACACCTTCTGTTACACACCTGATGGTTCCTGATTGGCTTCTCACCCTTCGGCTTTCAGCAGCTCATGGTGTTTTCCCGTCCCTCACAGTCCTTGACGCAGATCTTCTCTCTGCTCCATCCAGAAAATCTAGCATCCTTCTAACGGCCTACTAGTTCTAATATGGAACCATTTTGTTCATTATTGACCTAATTAAGAGCCAAGAAATGTCAGTTCCTTTATGGTTTTTATATCGAAAAGGTTTCATGAATACAATCAAAGAAAACACTTGGAGATTCAAAGTTCTTTTTATTTTCAACAACAAAAGTAACACAACAAAGAGGAATCAATTCACTAATATATAAATCTAACACAGTCCTTAGCACAAAATTGTTTTTAATAAATAAAAACACGTTACTGATAACTGAGTAAGACTGTTCTTAAGACTCTCTAGGGTTTTGTGTGCGTTTTAAACAAAACTGGGTGGTAGATAAAGAAACACGTGCTACAAGTACGACTGACAAAGACTGAAAGAAAAGAACAGCCAAAGGAGCAGGGTCCCCAAATATTAAGTTAGCAAAGGGAATATGGGATTTTCAAAGCAGTCTAGAAATCAGAGCTCACTAGGTGATGCAAGGGTTTAGGATCGTCCAAGTTCAAGACCTTGTAATTAAATCTTTCCACATATCTAGATCCTTGATTTGGAATCTATCATAATCTAGAAGAGTTTCTGCCAAAGGATAGAGGCTCTTTACTCTCCTCTTTTGACTTTGTCACTAGCTCCTGAAACCAATATATAGCAAGGGTTCCGTTCAGAAAAGGATTACTACTACAAAGACCAACCTCTGTCTGGTGTGGATTTCCCTTTATGAACATACTAATACTGCCAGGGACAACTCTAAATATATCAAATGTCTTTTACTTTTATCCTCCTACACAACTCTGCTTGGCTACAAAATCTAAGACTCATAGAGCAATGGCAGCATTGGTCAGAAGACAAGTGTCAGTTCCAACGACAACGTTGACAAAAATTTTTTTTTAACCTCTCTTGCCACATCTTTTTTCTTTCCTCATTGTCTTGCCAATTACTTCTTTCGGAATTCAATCCGCCGAGCTACATTCTGAGCACCAAATTTTTTGACCAATGCATCTCTGGCATCCTCGTCATCTTTTTGCAAATCTAAGTCATCCTGTCGGGACCAAATGGGATACCCATCAGCCCTCTGACCGGACTCTAAAAAGGAGGAAGTAGCCTCCAACTCACCACTATTTTTTAGGAATGCCTGTGTAACTGTTGACAGATCCAAGTTAAACTTTTCCATTAACTGCCTGATGATCTTAATGGCAGCTCCCACCTCTGGTGGAGAAACTTTTTCTTCTTCTTCTTCTTCCTCATCCTCATCAGGCTGTGTCTCAGAGTCTTCCTCGGGTGTAGGTGGATCATCATCACACATTGTTATGTGTATTTCAAAATCGGGGCTCTCGTCAACCTAGAGAAAGTGATGAATACGACCAGTTCCTAATTACCAAGTCCCAAACATTCTTGCGATATCTAGTCTCTCCCACCACCTTGCTTGCCCTTTTCACCCCAATCACATTGGACTTCCTTCAGTTCTTCCAATACGTTATGCTCCTTCTTATACTTACTCATGTTGCATGTGTGTATGTAAGTTTACGTACATGATGGGTTAAGGGGAGGGGAGTGTCTGTGTACGTAAGTGGGGGATATAAGTGTGCTTATGTGCACATTATGTGTATATACATGTATACATACAACTATGGTATTCCAACAGAAAATGAGAAGCTACAGTAAATAATGAAAAATATGTGTATGTGCATACGTGTCCACGTGTACACACATGTTCATTAGGTCATTTTTTAAAGTTTGACTTCAGGGGCATCTGAGTGGCTCAGATGGTTGAGTGTCCAACTTCGGATCAGGTCATGATCTCACGGTTTGTGGGTTCAAGCCCCACATCCAGCTAGCTGCTGTCAATGCCAAAGTTGTCAGCACAGAGCCCACTCTGAATCCTCTGTGCACCCCTTCTCTCTCTGCCCCTCACCCACTCACGCTCACGCTCTCATTCTCTCTCAAAAATAAAAACATTTAAAAAAACAAAACAAAAGAGGCGCCTGGGTGGCTCAGTCAGTTAAGCATCAGATTTGGCTTAAGTCATAGCTCGCAGTTCCTGAGATTGAGCCCCACACTGGGCTCTCTGCTGAGGCCACTTCAGATCCTCTGTCCCCTTCTCTCTCTCTCAAAATAAACGTAAAAAAAATAAATACAATAAAAAATAAAGAAAAAAAAAAAACTTTGGCTTCAGTGTCAGATTGTAAGCTCCCTAAGGACAGGAACTGTATCTCTTTTACTCTCATCACTTATACCCCCAGTACATACCAATACCTTCACTTAACTACTCAAAACACACAGATGTATGAGCAGACTAGGGTCTCCGTACTATACTACATTTAGGCACATTACAAAGCACGTTATGTGAGAAGAAACCTACGTAGACCATGCTTGCATTTCAAAGTTTATGGAAAATTGACCAAATATAAAACAAAACTCAGACTTCAAAAGGCAACAATCACTAAATTCTGCCAATTCTTGTGCATTCCTTCATTCACCAATTATAGATCTTTAAATTATTTTCCTAACAATGAGGCCTGATCACTTCCCTTTACAATAAGAAAAATTAATTTAAAAGATCCTTTTTCATGGAAAAAATATGCACATATAATTGAGTCTTCCTTTTAAATTACTCCTCACTACTTTATAGTTCCTGCCTTTCCCTGTAACTATGATCAAATATGGGACTCCAACAGAGTATCAGAAGCTAGACCAAATAAGGAAGCGTTAAAAAATCCCAAAACCACTCTAAGTACACAAAAAGCTAAACTTGCTTTTAAAAAAAAAAAAATTAAACTCCTTCAAAAATTGCATTTATTTTCCTGAGAAGCACAAAAGTATTTTCAAAAGATAAATCCACAGTCTTAACTTTGAAAACCTTACACTGTGATCAAAGTATCCAAAATAGGATGATGTCTACTGTTTCAAAATAATTCTCATCAGGGGCACCTGGGTGGCTCAGGTGGTTAAGCATCTGACTTAGGCTTGGGTCAGGATCTCACAGTTCATGAGTTCGAGCCCCATATAGGGCTCTGTGCTGACAGCTCAGAGCCTAGAACCTCCCTGGGATTCTGTGTCTCCCTCTCTCTCTACGTCTCCCCCACTCACACTCTGTCTCTCTTTTTCTGTCTCAAAAATAAACAAACACTAAAGAAAAATTTTTTAATAATTCTCCCCAATTTTTCTCCCTCTCCCCCTTTTTTCTAAGAGACAGAAAACACACACGCACACATGTGCAGGAGAGAGGCAGAGGGAGGTGGAAAGAGAGAATCCCAAGCAGACTCCATGCCCAGAGCAGAGCCTGACAAGGGGGCTCGATATCACAAGTGAATCATGACCTGAGCCAGAATCAAGAGTCAGATGCTTAACAGCATGAGCCACCCACACGCCCCACCCTCAAAACTGCATGCCTGAAACCAAGATCAGTCCCACTTTCCATTCTCCCACTCCGAACCTTACCTTTCAGGGCCTTAGGTGTACAAAAACTAAATGCAATAACCAATTTTAAAGAAGAAGAATAGAAGGAGAGAAAATAGGAGTTAAATCTAGTCTACGTACCACAATCTCCTCAAACTCCCGGGTGGCTTCTACAAGCATCTTTTTGACTGCTTCTTCATTCTCCTTGATCTCTTCCTTTACATATTCTTCTTCAGGTAAGTCTGGAGTTCTCTTATTCTGTGGTTCTATGAAAAAAAAGAACAGCACCAGATTACAATTAGCATCTTTTGCAGAAACCAAAAATACAGTGCTCTGTGAACTCTGAGCCAAAAGTGAGCCTGTACTTTTTTTCTATTAGAAGACATCAGTTTTTCATCAAGATAAGAAAAACATAAAATACACACGTTCAGAAATGTCTACTCTTGCTTCTGAAGAGCTGTACTATCCAAATGGTGATATATTCCTTAGATTGTAATACGGAAAATAAAAATACTCTTCAAGCATAATTCATTTTTTGGTTTGTATTTATCCATAGTGCAAATTAACAAAACTGCCATAAACTGGATTCTCTGGGAAGCAGATTGTGAGATGGAGATTAACACATGGTGTTTAGTAGGGAGTGACCCAGGGAAAACCACTGTTGAGAAGAAAGCATGAGTGGGCAGAGAGGGAAGCTGAGCTGTGAAAGAGTTCCAACAAAGCCTCAGCTGAAACCATAGGGAAGTCTGAACTAGGAAGTCCCTTCAGAATCAACTGTGTTGGGATGTGGGAGCCATGGCAGAACTCTGCACAGATCAGTCCCTAAATGCTAGCCAGCCTAAGATGTCAAGACTTTGGGTGAAGCAGCTCTCCCAGCTGAAGACAGATGTGGAAGGTACATCACAATCTACCACATACCATCTAACAGAAAGGAGGCCCTCCTAAAGCTCAGCATCCTCCTCTTTCTGTTTTACTTTGTTCTCTTAGCATTTAACTGTGCTCTCTTTTCCACTTAACAAAAACTGACTGCTATGGGGCAGCATAAAGAAGTTTTTTGTAATGGAACTCTTCTGTATCCTGATTTAGGTGGTGGTTACACAAACTATATAGGGACTAAAACACATAACCAGAAAATACCATGGTGGTTCCTCAAAATACTAATCATGGAACTACCACATAATCCAGCAATTCCACTTCTGTACACTCAAGACAAATGGAACCAGGGTTTCAAACAGGTATTGGTACACGCATATTCATAGCGGCATTATTCCTAACGGCCAAGATACGGAAACAACCTAAGTGTCCATCAGTGGGTGACCACATAAACAAAACGTAGTATACACAATGCAGTGGAGTATTATTCAACCTTATAAAGGAAGGACATTCTGACACATGCTACAACATGGATGAGCCCTGAAAACACTGTGCTAAGTGAAATGAGCCAATCACAAAAGGACAAATATATGACTCCGCTTACATGAGGTAGCTAGAAAGACCAAATTCTTAAAGACAAAAAGTAAAATGGTGATTGTCAGGGGCTGGGGAAGGGAGCAAAGGGGAGTCAGTGTTTAATGGGTAGTTTTCCAGTTTTAGGAGAAGAAAAAGTTCTGGAGACAGATGGTGGTAATGGTTCCATAACAATGTGAATATACTTAAGGCCACCAAACTGACCACTTAAAAATGGTTAAAAGGACAAATTTTATGTAATGTATATTTTACCCATTATCTGTAGATATTACCCACTTTGTTAATTTTTGTCAATCTGATAGACAAAATACAATATTTCCTCGTTCACTTTCCTGAAAAACATCACCATGCACGTTTGTTATTTCATTTTCCATGAGTCAGAAGTCCATGGCTTATATCATGCCTCTGTTCAGGGTCTAATTTACTTTTATTTAATAACAATATTCTGCATTTGTTTATTGCCATTTATTTCCTTTTCTAGAAACTTCTTGTTCCATTTCTTTTGTTCACTGTTCTGCTAGATTTTCTTTTACTAACTTCTGCAAGATCTTTGGACACTAAGGAAACTAACTCTGTTCCAATGTATTAGGAATATTTTTCCGGTTTGCTGACTTTTATGATGAGAAGTTTTTAACTTCAAGTAATCACATATATACAACTTTTTTTTTTAAATCTTCTTGGTTTCAGGACTATCACCACGCACATATTAAAAAATATACTCAAGGCAACCTACTGAATAGAAAGAAGTATTTACAAGTCATATATCCAATAATCCAAAAAGAGGTTAATAGCCAGAATAAAGAACTCATAACAAAAAACCCCAAACATTCCAATTTAAAAATAAGCAATCTGAATAGATGCATTCCCAAAGACATACAAGTGTCCAACAGGCCCATGAAAGGATGCTCAACATCACTAATCATCAGTGAAATACAAATGGAAACCACAATGAAGTATCACCTCACACCTGTCAAAATGACTTATCAAAAAGACAAGAAATAACAAGTATTAGGCAAGATGTGGAGAAAAGGAACCCTTGTGCACTGTTCGTGGGAATGTAAATTGGCATAGCCACTACAGAAAACAGTATGGAAGTTCCTCAAAAAATTAAAAATAGAACTACCATATGATCTAGCAATACCACTTTGGAGTATCAATCTGAAGGAAATGAAAACACCGATGTGAAAAACTCCATGCAACTCTACGTTCACTGCAGTTTCACTGTATTATTTACAAGAACCTAGATATGGCAACAACCAAAGCGTCCACCGATAGATAAAGATGTGATGTGCATATACACTGGAATACTACTCTGCCACCAAAACAAAACAAAAAACAACAAAATCTTGCCACTTGCAACAAACATTGATGGCCCTAGAGGACATTATGCTAGTGAAAGAACTCAGACAAAGAAAGACAAATACCACGCTGATAAGTGGAATCTAAAAAAACCAACCACACAAAACAAAACCCAAACTCACAGAAAAAGAGAACAGGGAGGGAAGAGGGTTGGCATGGGGCACAGGGCAGCAAAATGGATGAAGAGCATCAAGAGGTACAAACTTCCAGGTACAAAGTAAGTAAGGCAGGGGGCTTTAACATGCAGTAGAGGGAATACAATCAGTAATACCGTATTAACTTGTATGGAGACAGACAAAAACCAGACTTACTGTGATGATCAGTTTGCAACATATAAAAACGTAGAATTACTAGGTTGTATACTTGAAACTGACACTGTAGGCCAAATGTACCTCAGTTTTTAAAAAAGATCAATAAATAGCAGAATTAAAAAATAAAAAAGTATATTCATCTATATTGTTTATTTAAATAATATCTACACCCAACGGTAGGGCTTGAACCTATACCTACAGTCCTGACATCAAGAGTCATATGCACTACTGGCTGAGCCAGCCAGGTGCCCCTCGTCCTTATTTTCTTAGTGATTTTAGCATTTTAATTTTTACAATTAAATTCTGATCATCAAAATTAAATTACAGTAGGGTGAATCCAGCTTAATTTTCTCCAAGGTTCCAAATGGCCTGCCCATAGTCCCAACCCTACTGGATTTCAAAGCAAAGCCCCATGCGATCTACTTCACCCATACACATAACCTTATCCTCTCTCCTAGAATTCTCCCCCTTGCTTTAGTCCATTTTAGCCACACTGGTCTGTTGCTCCAAGAACACACCAGCCATATTCCCACCTCCAGGCCTTTGCACTCAATATTCCCTCTGCCTGAAACACCCACTGATAACCACCTGGCTTGCTCTTTCCTTTGGTCTCTGCTCAAATACAAGCTTTTATAGTGACTTTCCTTATCAGCCTATAGAAAACAACCTCCTCCCCAGCCCTTACCCTGATTTTATTTTTCTCTATAACACTTACCACTGCCCAGCTAGTATGTTAAGCTCCATGACCGCAGGGACTTTTATTTATTGTTATATCCCAGCAGGATAACAGTGTCTGGCACTCAAATATCTGTTGAATGAATGAATCTGAAATGTCACTTTTACCAAAAACAAAATTCCTACTAAGCATGCTGAACAGGAGAAACAGATTTACCTCCCCATCTCGAAATGTTATATGGAATCGCCACATAAGGGGGGGGTGGGGAACATGCTTCTTTAAACAAAAAGGTCAGTTTAACCTGTCAATACCGGTTACATGAAAAGTGAAGCATCTTAACAGTTTTGCACTGAAGCCCTAACCGCACCTGAATCCCAACGTTCAGTTCAACTACATTAAAAACGCACTTCACCTGAGCGAGACCAGGAAGATCATTCCAACTGACGAGAACCTTCTGTGAGTACGCATAGACGCCAAAACATGAAAATAAACTGGTCTGGCATGCCTTTGAAAAAGCTTACACTGACTCTACCAGAACAGAGAGAAGTATTTGTGGAAACCAGCCTCTGGAAAAGATACGGTTAACAACACATTGCCTCCGGGGAAGAAAACGGGGTAGCTGGTGGCTAGAATCAGGTGGAATGTCTATCTAGCCTGTTTGTACCATTTGAGCATCAAACCACGTCAGCTACCGGAAAAAGGTAAATCGAAGTGCGAGTAGAAAATGGTGCAATTTTACCCGGATGTCTAAAGGGGAGGGGGGAGGGCCGGGCGACGCTACCGGAGACGCCAACATGGACACCGGACCGAAGGGGGGAGGAGCCCCGCCCCCACCCGCACAGGTGCAGCAAGAGCTCCCGCGTTCGCGGCAGAGACCTCACCCCCACTATCGGCGGCCTCGGGGTCCTGCTCAGCTTTCCGCTTGAGTTTCTGGGAGGAGGGGCTCACTGGGGCGTCCCCCAGCAGGTACTTATGCTCCTGGCCCCGCAGATGCTTGAGGTAGCGGTCCTTCATGGACTGCCACGAGTGCTGGGTGAGCGAGCTTTTCTCCATCGCCTTCCACAAGGCGGTGCCGGTGACGGAGCTGGGCGAGCGGGCATTTTCCTTCACGTACGTCAAGATGGCCACGTCGTCCGCGTCCGTGAAGACGATGCGCCCCGTGGGCGGCTGCGGCTCGGGCTGCGCGGCGGCCGCGGCGGCCGCGGCGGCGGCGGCGCCCCCCTTGGCCGGGGCCGCGGGCTTCGTCTCGGGGGCCTGGCCGGCCGTCGAGCCCAGCCGGTAGGCCTCCAGGTCGAGCCTCTCGTTGCGCTCCACGCAGTCCAGGATGTACTGCGTGGAAATGAAGTCGCCCGAGGCCTCGGCCGCCGCCTCCCCGGGCTGGGCCAGCAGGACGGCCCCAGACTCCTGCACCCGGCATAGGGTGCCGCCGCCGTGCAGGATGAGCGTCGACAGCCGACGCTTCGCCGGGCTAGGACGCACGTAGAAGGACATGGAACTGCCATCTTCCTTCACGAACAGAGTCGAGGAATGGGTGGGCCCGTTGGGGTCTTTGCCCAAATCCATCGCCTCCGCCATAGCTGACACCAGGCACCACGACAGCGGTCCCCCAAACAAGCCTCTGACGCACAGAGCGAACCCGAACGAACGACGGTTCTAGACGCGTCGGCCGCGAAGCCCCGCCCTGCGCCTGCGCAGTAGCAGCGCGCGAAGAGCGCCCGCCCCCTCCTCTCGGAAGAGGCGGAGATTCCGGCCGTGACCTGGAAATTGCTGTGCGACCCTCGTCCCTTTTAGGTCGGGCCCTCGGGAAAGATGGCTGCGGTGCAGGCGGCTGAGGTGAAAGTGGACGGCAGCGAGCCAAAACTGAGCAAAAAGTAAGTGTCGCCGTTGAGTCTTTAAGGTCTTTGCGCCCGGACAGTCCGGGCTAGGATGCGCCTCGAGGCTCCGGCCGAGGCGGCTGTGCCTATGGCCTTCCTGCCGGTTCTCGTGGGTCTGGACACGCCGGACGTAGCCGCTAAACCGCGAAACTACATTCCCCAGGTTGCTCCGGGGCCCGGCTCTGGCGGAGTCCTGTCGTCGCATTCCTGGAGTTAGGGTATACAGAAAAATGAGAATTGACTACAGAAAAACGAAATTTACTCCTTCCTTTACCTCCTTCTGGGAAAAAAAAAAAAATGCTTTCTTTTATTGCCGAGCCACGCCTCGCTACCATTGGAAGGAAGTTAAATACCCGAGCTTTTCGGAAAGTCCTTGAAATTTTCTTTGGCCTCACCTCGGCTTTTCTGAATCTTATGTATTAAATGGATCATTTCTAAAACTGTATTGTGCACCTAAATATGTGGATTATTTAAAGGATCTGTGAGTATTGAGTGAATGACCGATGTCCAGTAATAGAATATGAGTCCACCAGTCTACTAGGTGGCACTTTCAAGCACTGCTGGATAGATCTTAGTTACCCACTCTCAAATCCTTGGTGTGTGAAGCTAAATATGAATGTATCAAGACTAGCCGCCCTTTAACTGGCTATGTTTTATACTCCTGGTTGTATACCCTCTCAAACAGGGTTCTTCAGTTGAAGCACAGAACACCAGCAATGATTTGTTTTTTCAGTACTCCCAAGGAGGGGCATAACTAGACTGTTCCAGAGGCAGGAGAAAAGTTAATTCATTACAAATAATGGCTGCCTTACCGCATTTGGGCTCCGTTCTTTTCTGAATCCTGATGGAATAGGCCCTTAATCAGTAAAAATTAATTTTCTTTTTGTGTCTCTGGATTTATGCTTCAAATATTCAAGAAAAATGAGAAAGGAAACATTAAATTTAATGGTTTGATGGCACCCTTCTGAAGGTAGGATACACATCTCTATAAATGTTTGGAACCTGGTCTCAGACTTCTGCCTTTGGGAAAATTGACTCGACTTTGATCTGTTACATAAATATAGTTGACCCTTGAGCAACTCAGAGGTTGGGGCACTGACCCGCCATACAGTGGAAAGTTTGAGTGTAACTTTGACTCCCCCAAAATTTAACAGCCAACTGTTGGCTGGAAGCCTTATCAATAACCTTAAGAGTGGATTAACACACGTTTTGTATGTTAGGTATGTTGTGTGCTTTATTCTTAGAATTAAGTAACTTAGGGAGAAGACATCTCTTAAGGAAACCATAAGAGATGGGCACCTGGGTGGCTCCGTTGGTTAAGTGTCCAACTCTTGATTTCGGCTCAGGTCATGATTTCACGGTTCCTGAGTTCGGGCTCTGTACTGACAGCACAGCACGGAGCCTGCTTGGGATTCTCTGGCTCTCTTTGTCACTGGTTCTCCTCCCCCACCCCCAGCTTGCTCAACAGACTGAGCCACCCAGGTGCCCCCACCCTACTACTTTTTAAAGCAGCTTCTATATGTCAGACATAATGCTAGAACCATACAAACTTTCTGTCTAATCTTAATAATAACCTTGCAAAGAAAATATTAATGTCTGTTTTTCAAATTAATAAACTGAGGCTCTAGGCGACTGAATACGTTGAAGTGTGCACACCTAAAGTGTGGTCTTGCGCTGATCGAGGCTCTGGAGCAGAGATCTAAAACCCAGTCCAGAACTCCACAGCCCATGCTCTTTACACTGCCTGCACCTTACCTCCCCACATTGTCTAAGAAAATCTGTTAACGTATATAACTCTAGTGACCATGGGCTAAAAGAATTTTTTTTAACGATTAACATTTCCTTCTGTATCTTAATTGTTCTTGGGACTTCCTTGGTCTGCCTCTTCATGAGTACCATTTTATGCCAGTTATCTTCTTCAAGTTTAAAAAGAGATGGGCTGCCTGCCAGGTGACTCCTTCCCAAATGAAAGGTCAGATTACTGTAGTCCAGGATCCTTCCTGAAATTCTCCTTTCCTCCTTGTTCCTAGAGCTCAATTAAGTCTTATCTTTGACTCAGAGGTGCTTTTGTGTGGCTTGCTTTTAGCTTCATCTAGAGTTTGCAATTGATAGTGACATTTCACGTGCTTCCCATTGCCATCTTTGTCACCAGGGTTTTTTAATCTCCGAGAGAGAAGCCACATGTCAGGGGCTTCGGAAACACCACCTCAGGTCCTGTCTCCTATTTTCTAGGTTGTTGTGATCATTTCTACCTTTAAACTATGGGTTGCCTTACTCCTGAGTTTTAACCCAGATACGCACCTTTTTACCATAGCAAGGACAGAATGTTGTCAGTTACGGTTGCAGCACAGTGAGTTACAGGGTTGTCCTCAGTTAAGAGGGTCTTCAGTGGAACACTAAAAGGTCGCGCAACCTCCCCTACCCATAAGAGTAGGACTGCTGGTTGGGTGTATATGTACTGTTTTGTCCCATCTGACACCACATCTCTGTTTCCTGTTAGGTGGTGGTAATCATTAGTTCCAGGGTGTTCTGCCATGTTGACGCAAGCTGCTGTAAGGCTTGTTAGGGGGTCCCTGCGCCAAACCTCCCGGGCACAGTGGGGGCAGAGGGAGCTGCGACTGTATCAACTTGCTCCTTTCACAGCGCTTCACAAGGACAAGCCACTTTCTGATAAAAGAAGGTTGGTGCCCTTACCTTCGTTGTTGCTCTGGGAGCAAAAATCCTTCCTTACTTGGGTCCTTATTTGTTAAGCCTCTGACTCTTTGCACTTGTTGCTAAGGAAACAAAGAGCTCTACTGCCAAAACCAATAGTGGTTTCTCATTTTCTCTTTAATAAATTCAGACTCTCACTCTAAATTCTTGAGATGACTTGTGGATCTTATTCTACAACAGTGCCGAGAACAAACGTTCCCTTTCCTGTCTTTCTGAACTTGGTTTGCTCCCGAGATTAATTTGATTTCTAGTCTTTGTTCTATCTCTAGGATCTTTTTGAATTTCCCTTAGGATTAATTTGATTTCCTTTAGGATTAATTTCCATTCCTAGTTGAATGGAAAACAGGTTTTTTATGTTAATGCCAGGAAGAACCAAATAGGCTCTGATGCCTACTGACTGAATTACAGCACAGTAAGCCTAGCACACAGTTCTGGAATGATTGTATTTAAAACTGTTACAAGACAAATTACATCCAGAGACGCCTACTTTGAAGCCCTCAGAGTCCGTTTTCTTAAAAATTAGTATTTCACATCACCAATTTATTTTTTCGATTGAGTCACTCTAAATTCATACTGAAAATTAAGAGTGTGCCATAAAGCCAGATAATATACAAGCATGACTTGGTGTAATTTGCTATGGTTATTATATAATATTCAGCTAACATTGGTGGTTTGAAAGAATGACCAATTCTGTTTGAATACTGAGGATATCCTCTACACAAATCTGTTTGGTTTCTGGGTTCAGATAGCAAGATTTCAGATCAGAGTGTAGATAGTGAGAGATTGGACCAGCAGTGTATCCAAATCTAAGATTTCTTTCCTGGGTGGAGAGAATAAAGGGTTTAAGACAGTGAAGGATACCTAGAATGGCTCTCATTTGCATGTTAACTAAATGCTAAGGGCAGGTCCTATCTTTGCATACATTATTACAGTCTTCACATTTGGGGAGGGGAGTGTCCTCTGTTATTTACATTTTACAAATGGGAGGTCATGTGCCCAAGGTCATGTAATTGCTAGGCAGGTATGTCAGGATTAGGTCCCAGGCAGTCTGACTCCAAGGCTGTTATATTACCCCCTACTCTATGCTGGTTTGTACACTGTTCTGCCCCATTTGTTGTCTTAGGTCCGGCTACAGTAGACGGGGAGGTCAACACTGAGAGTCACTGTTAATACACTGACCAATGCTGAGGGAGGGATTGTCAATGGTGCGTCTCCTTGAACTCAGAAGAGCCACCTCTCCGTTACCCTAACCTACCCCAGACTAACCCACTCCTTGGAGAGGTGTAGGGAAGGGTGGCAGACAGAGCCAGACCATGTTGCCTCTTCGGTTTTCCTTTGTCCTGGGGTACCCTGATTTTAGTTTGGGTTCTCATGTTGGAAAGCAGAGGGTGAGGAAGATCTTTCACATCTTTATTCTAAGCTTATTTTTTCCTTTGTTTCATTCACATATAGAGTTGACTAAGAGACTAGAAGTGGAGGTGTAGCACCAGGCAAGAGCATTTCCCCCCAGGCTGTTCATATTTTTGATCCGTGGTTATGGGGCAGAACATAGTAGAGGACTCTTCAGGTATCTGTCACATTGAACATTTGCATCTTGCCAACAGTGAGCTAAAGAGACGCCTGAAAGCTGAGAAGAAAATTGCAGAGAAGGAAGCCAAGCAGAAGGAGCTCAGTGAAAAACAACTAAGCCAGGCCACCACTGCCGCTACCAACCACACCACTGACAATGGTGTGGGTGCCGAGGAGGAGAGTCTGGACCCAAATGTGAGTCCCCTGGACCACCACTCTGGCTGGGCAGGAGGCAGCTTCTGATGAAGCTTAAGGCAAATTCCTTGGGACCAGTGACTAAGAAGAGAAATAGGAACTGAAAACAAGCTGTGAACCCTGGGTTGCTGCAGATGGGTTGGGGGAAGGGGCGGTGGGAGGGAGCTGCCACTACGTCTGGTTAAAGGCACAGGCAATGAGCATTTCTCTAATCAACTCCCAGTGGGTGGTTGGGAGAATCGGTACTTCCAAGTGACTGATTATTCTTCCCTGAAACTGGCTGCGCCTCATAACAAATCCAGAAAAGGTATCTCCGTAAAGATTGACTAGGGTTTACTCTGGGCCAGAGATTCGAAAATTTTAGTCCATAGACCGGATCCACCTTTCCTTGCTTTTAATCTCATCTGTCCTCCCTGGTTTTGAAAATTGTATTGGAGCACAACCATGCCCATTTTTTTTTTATATGTCTAAGGTTATTTTCACACTACAACAGCAGAGTTGAGTGGTTGCATCAGAAAAGGTGTTCCTTTTTTACATCCTCCAGGCCCCAGAGTCTTGTCTTGGGGAAAAGTCTGACATGTAGCCAGGGGTAGGAAGGTAGGAAAAAAGGTAAGTAACTCACTGTGCAGATGCATCCGCAAAAGTGGCAACCAAGGCCACCCGTACAAATTAAACTTAGTATTTTAGGCAGAATTCCCATTTTCCTTTTCATTGAATCTTGCATTTTGGAATTCTGGCCTTCGTTTCCACCTGTGGATTTAGCCACTGTGCATATTTTAAGTGCAAATCTCACTCCCATCTTGGGATTTCAAAGGTGTGGAGGGCTCAGTTAAGGAGACCTCACTGTATTGGAGCCACTCTGGGGCAAAATACTCTGCTAGGTGGGCCACTGGTATGATCGGTCAGGTTCCATTTCTCAGAGGCTCTTTTTTTTTTTCTTTTTTTTCTTTTTTCTTTTTGTTAATAGCAATACTTCAAGATCCGTAGCCAAGCAGTCCACCAACTGAAGATCAGTGGGGAAGACCCGTATCCACACAAGTTCCACGTAGACATCTCGCTGACTCATTTTATCCAAGAATACAGTCACCTGCAGCCTGGGGACCACCTAACTGACATCACCTTAAAGGTGGCAGGTAGGAGGATTCCCTGGCAGTATGCTGAGCTCTCACAGGAGACAGGCCGCTACAGCAGCACAAAGAAAGTTCTGGGTTGGTCTTGCTTTCAAGTAGCCTGTGTCGCAGGCTCCTGCTTCACGAGGGACAGTGCAAGTATATCCATTCACAGAAAGAAGTAGAGCAGCCCCGAGACACGAGATTGTGTTCCAGACGAGGTGATGCAGCAGAGGAGGGGGCATTCTCTGAGGGGAACTCCTGACCTGATGCCGCTGCTACTTCATCGTCCTTTATGAGGACGTCCCCTTACCAGTGGGGCCACAACCCCATGTTCCTAAAAATTCCCACCTGTGGCCTAAGAAGTTTTGCACCGGCACTGTATTTTTAGAATATTGTTATTTTGGAGTTCTAGCATCTTGCACAGGATCTTTCCTTAATTTAAAAAAAAAAACAAAACCTGGGGCACCTGGTTGGCTCAGTCCATACAGCATGAAACTCTTGATCTCAGGATCATGGGTTCAAGCCCCACATTGGGCTTAGAGGTTACTTTAAAAAATCTGTCTTTATTTGCCCCCCAAAAATAATAAAACTACTAATTGTAGAAAATTTGGGACGTTCTAGGAAGCAGAGAGGAATTGAATTACCCATAATCCCACTACCCAGAGAGAACCTCTGCCAGTACCTAAATGCCCAAAGCTTAAAGTCCAGTAATTCTACTAAAATATGTCTTGATGTTAGTTGCTCTGAGTCTATATTCTCAGGTACAGAGTGCCCTTTAAAAATGTGTTTTCAAGTTTTTTAGGAAATTTTTCTTCAATATAATTTTTTTTGTTGTTGTTAATTTGGGAGGGAGAGCAAGCACAGGAGCAGGAGAAAGGAGCAGGGCGGGGGGGAGGGGGTGGCGGGGGTGGGGGGAGAGAGAGAGAAAGACTATCTCAAGCAGGCTCCACACTCAGCGTGGAGCCCAAGGCGGGGCTCGTTCCCAGGACACTGGGATCATGACCTGAGCTGAAATCAAGACGTGGACACTCAACCGACTGAGTCACCCAGGCACCCTTGAATATATTATTTCTTTGGTTTTCTTTTGAGACTCCTTTTATTCATATGGTGGATTTTCAATATGTCACTTTTTTCTCAAACCTCTTGTACCTTTTTCTTTACACTTTGATGTTTAAATTTTGTCTTTCTTTCCTCTGGGTTTCTCTTAAAGCATTTCTATATTCACTCTTATTTTCTTTTAGTTCAGTCTTCATTCCTGAAATGGTTTTTTACTTTATTTCTGATTTTTTCATGTGTCCCCTCATTTCTTAGTTTCGATGATTCCAATGTGGGTATTTTTGTTTCACGGCATTTTCTTAATGTCATTCAACTTACTGTGAAATGGAATTTTTGTTTTTTCTGGGCATGTCCTTCCTGAGTGCTTTTTTATTTAATAACTGGTATTTGATCTCAGTACTTTTATGTTGCTTATTTTTATGTGAAATTAGTTTTCCTCAATGTTTTCTTTTTTAATGTTTATTTTTGAGAGAGAGACAGAGTGTGAGTGGGGGAGGGGCAGAGAGAGGGAGGCACAGAATCCGAAGCAGGCTCCAGGCTCTGACCTGTCAGCACAGAGCCTGATGTGGGGCTTGAACCCACAGACTGTGAGATCATGACCTGAGCAAAGTCAGGCACTTAACTGACTGAGCCACCCAGGCCTCTAGTTTTCCTCAGTGTTAAGGGAAGCTTGATTCAAATAGCTTTTCCAGCTTCACTGAGCTACCTTTTCTGTTGTTTTTGTGAAGTGTTCAGAATTACAGCAGCTTGCTTTCTGAGATACCAAGGCTCTCTTCCCCTTCCTCACTTTTGTCGGACCCCTTTGTGGTTTCCTGGTCTTTTCCAGTTTTACGGGGCCTTGTCCTAGAAGGGAGCCCTGGTTGGTAAATTAAGAATGTTCCTGGGGCTATGCTGAAGGGCTTCAGCCCCTTTAGACCTTATGCAGCCCCAACTCCCTCTACTCACCCACGTGGCAGTGGGCACATCTCCTCCTGGGTTCAGCTGCTGTCCTCCAGTTAGCTGCCACGTTTTCCAGTGACTACCTATGGCCGATTTGGAGATTTCCAGTTCTCAGACTCGGTAGACACCCCACAAAGGCTCCCCTACAGCTTTCTCCCATATGGGGATCTTTGGTGGTTTGCCCCACTGCTTGTGTTTGGGGATTCTTGGGAGTATCCTCCCACATAATTTTGTTGTAAATGTTGTCCATAGCTTTTTGGCCTTGCCTGTGTAGTTGTGCTTTTTATTTTAATGGGAGGATTGAGGTAGAGCCGAAAACTATGCTGCCACCAGCGCTGCGGTTTTCCGGGAGTCCAGTAAACAACTTTAAAGCCAGGTCTTGCTGCACTTCTTTAACTGGTTTAAGTGAGATTTTTGTCATGAAGGAAAAGACTGGGCTTAAGTCTTGGGCTAAAATCGAATTGTTCTGGTCTATGTTGATAGGACATTCTACCTAGACGTAAACATTGCAGAGGGAACTTTTTGGGCACTGATGCCACAAAATGGCTTCTCGTTCTATCAGTGTTTTTGTTGTACTTTTTCTAGGTAGGATACATGCCAAAAGAGCTTCTGGGGGAAAGCTCATCTTCTATGACCTTCGAGGAGAGGGGGTCAAGTTGCAAGTCATGGCCAATTCCAGGTATGTAGAAATACCGCGTTGCGGGCCTTTCTGGATTGACCCAGGGCAACATGGTTGGGGACCACGTGATCTTCCTTTCTCATTGGCATTTAAAGTTAAAAGCGGGTTATGGTTGGGTAAGGCTGAAAAGAGAATAAAAAGGCCATTTGGTCACCTAGAGAATAACAACTGCCCTCAGGTTGTGCGGCAGTTACAGATAAAAGATAACACTCTAGCAGTTGACAGAAGAGTCTAGATTCTTCCCGGGCTCGCCCAAACTGAGCACCAGCAGTTTAGTGAGGATTCCAGAGGGCAGTTTTAAAAACTAAAGCAGTGGTTGGTTTTAATTCGGAATATCATACACTGAAGTACGGTTTTCTTTCACTCAGGAATTACAAATCAGAAGAAGAATTTATCCATATCAATAACAAACTGCGTCGGGGAGACATAATTGGAGTTCAGGGGAATCCTGGGAAGACCAAGAAGGGTGAGCTGAGCATCATTCCCTATGAGATCACACTGCTGTCGCCGTGTTTGCATATGTTACCTCACCTCCACTTTGGCCTCAAAGACAAGGTAAGCTCTGTGGCCTCCTCGCTGTGGTCTGTCATAGCGTTGAATTAGACTTGGCAATGATTTCTGTCTGTTGCTTTTGCTTTAGGAAACACGATATCGTCAGAGATACTTGGACTTGATCCTGAATGACTTCGTGAGGCAGAAGTTTATCATCCGCTCTAAGATCATCACATATATAAGGAGTTTCTTGGATGAGCTAGGATTCCTGGAGGTGAGAGAGTTCTTACCTGTCACGATGAGCTAGCTGCCTTGCTATGCCTGCCTCTTACTATTCCTTCTCTTCCCTTTTCCATGTCCTGTATCCATACTATTCACGCTTAGCGAAAAGTCCCTTTGATGGCCAGTGTCTTTGTCCCACCTTGTTTTTTTAGTGCCCCGATGAGGAAGGCAGGATTTGAATTCTAAGATAATGGACAAAGTGTAGGGCTGTCTACCTACTAATGATGTCATGTTCATTGAGTTACCAACTCATTTTGCTTTTTTGTAGCATTAAGAAAAAAAAAAAACCCTTTTAATTATATGAAGAAACGTAAGTACACGTGTAAAACAAATTCAAAGAAACAGAAACAAAACTGAAAGTCCCCTTTTGTATCTCCCAACTCACTTTCTTCCCCAAACTTGAGTTTGATACATATCGTTCCACACCAGTTGCTATGCATATATAACTACATACTGAGCATGTTCTATATGAGGTACGTGTGTAAACAGTTTGGAAGCGTTTTAATTTTTGTTTTAAACATAAATGAGGTCACACTACATGTATTCTGACGGACCTGCTGTTTCCTACCCCCCCCCCATAGACATTGGACCTTTTTGCATGTCTATAACTAATTCAAAGAACATAAACAGTTCAACTTAACAGTGTTTATTAAAATATAATTTATAAGTTGTGGAAGTTTATGGTACTGTGTTAATGGTGTTTGGTATTAATGGAAATTGAGACACTTCTAGAAAATCAGGACATCTCTACTTCTTTTGTCAAACACTTGCACGTTACTGTTAAACTTAAATTTCACTTAGGTATATAACCGGCTAAACTATATCCATGCACAACATGAGCTACCCCCAAGGCCTCTGGTTTGCGGACCTCTGTCTGAGCACTCAGTGTATCTCCCTGTCTTTTAGATTGAAACTCCCATGATGAACATCATCCCAGGGGGAGCTGTGGCCAAGCCTTTCATCACATACCACAATGAGCTGGACATGAATTTATACATGAGAATTGCTCCAGAACTCTACCATAAGGTAATAAGTAAGAAGATGCCCTGTTCCTGGGAGAAACAGAGGCCAGAAATCCATTGGCTAGATAGATGTAGTTAGAAATAAAAGGAACAAAAAGAGTAGAACAGCCAGGAGAGTATTCTAATTTGGCACGCCTGTGAGCGTTAACACTTCTGGAAATTCTCTACAGGATCAGTAGAGCATTGCGGGTCAGAGGGCAAAGGGATTGTCTTTCTTAGGTGTATAGCTCCTCCTAACCTGCCTTGGTTCTCATAATATTTTAGGTTTATTGTCTTCCTTAGATTAGGTCTGATTTTAGTCTTTTATAGAAAGCTTGATATCTGTCCAAAAATTGGAAATAAAGATTTATAAGTCACCAGAGTAAATACCAGAGACTGTCATTCAAGGTTCTTAGTTGCAGACAACAGAACCTGGTGTAACTAGTTTAGGCACAAGAAAAATGTATTCAGATACATAAGGAAGCTCACAGTCCCAGGAGGATCAGAGAATCAGGCTTGGAGACCACAGGACTAGGAATGATTCTCAGGCCCATCTGGGCTCTTCCCATGGAGAGCCCAGATTTTTCTACTTGGGACAGCTAACGCAGCTCAGAACCGCAGCGCTATCCATTAGGACCTCTGCAGTTACTACCTCTAAAAGCTAGATATCTCTGGCCCCCTTCTCCAGGAGGAATTCTGCAATATCTACATCTTCTTTCAGTAGCATTCAGAAGTTGCATGGGCATGTCTGGTGGGGAGCTTGAGTCACATGCCTGCATCCTAACCCCAAGAGAGGCCTCTTTCTTGGGGAGGCTCACACTCACAAGATGGGGTGCTGTCCTGACAAAGGAAGAGTATTCAGAGGTCCTGGGCAGCCAAAACGAATGATGACTATCCACTACGAGGGTCTAAAGAGAGTAGGGTGTTTGACATTTGGGTAGAGACCTGAAAACATGCCTCAGCTGTGAAAACCAAATTAGTTTTATAGACGGAAACTTTCCAGAGTCATTGAGATTAGCTGCCATGACCTTGGCCATGTGTTGTTAGATCCTCGTGGTTGGTGGCATCGACCGGGTTTATGAAATTGGACGTCAGTTCCGGAATGAAGGAATTGATTTGACTCACAATCCTGAGTTCACCACCTGCGAGTTCTACATGGCCTATGCAGACTATCACGATCTCATGGAAATCACGGAGAAGATGATTTCAGGTGACCTCTCCTATTCCCTTTTTTGTCTTTCACATGTGTCTGAACGGCTGGTGTGCTGCTTGTAGGAGGACTTCCTGTTGGTCCTTTTCAAATGGTAGATTTCTTTCCCAGGGATGGTGAAGCATATTACAGGCAGTTACAAGATCACCTACCATCCAGATGGCCCGGAGGGCCAAGCCCATGAGATTGACTTCACCCCACCCTTCCGGAGAATCAGCATGGTTGAAGAACTTGAGAAGGTCTTGGGGGTGAAGCTGCCAGAAACCAGGCTCTTTGAGACCGAAGGTAAAGTGATGCACTCCTCCACTGAATGGCCCTCCTTTCTCTTCAGCTTTGAATTAGATGAGATCAGGGCTAGACTTTTCCCACACTGTTCTTTTCATACATTTTTTTACTGGGGTAATGTGATTCTTCTGTCCTAACTTGTACATTTGTATTACAGAAACTCGTAAAATCCTTGACGATATCTGCGTGGCAAGAGCTGTTGAATGCCCTCCACCTCGGACCACTGCCAGACTCCTTGATAAGGTGACAGACCGTGCTCTTCGAGTACATGCCCTCATCCAGTGGTAACCAGCCCCCTGCTCCCTGGGAAGGTGAACTCCACTGTGGAGAACTAACTTACACAGCCTCACAGGAAAGCCCTAATGAGAGAAATAAGAGAATTAACCAGTTTTGAACTGCTCTTCTAAGCTCTGTACCGAGTAGTTACATAATCTCAGTCAAACCTTACCAGCCATGGAGAGACTTATGATAAACCCTTGTAGCATCCGGTAGTGGGTAGGAGCAGAGTCCTTCTGCCAGGACTGGAACAATCAAAATGCCATCAGAAGGGATCTGTAGCTCTGCTTTGCTTTCTCCTTAAGCTTGTCGGGGAGTTCCTGGAAACAACATGCATCAATCCTACGTTCATCTGTGATCACCCGCAGATAATGAGCCCTTTGGCTAAATGGTAAGATACAACGTGGTTTTCCAGTTACCTGTTGCTACGTAACAACCTCAGAGTTATAGTGGCATAAAACAACAGTTCTCAAGATTTTGTGGGTTCACTGGGTAGTCTTTCTGCTCTACAAAGTGGTAGCTAGGGTAACCCAAGCAGCTGTAACTGGAAACTCGGGCACCTTCTTTCTCCTCCGCTGGGTTCTTGTTCCTCCAGGGCCTCTAAATGTAGCTAGCCTCTGTCTGGGGCAGCATAACCTGAGCTTCCTTACATAGTGGCCGGGCTCCAGGAGGAAGGGTTCCAAAAGAATAAACCCCAGTGTGCAAACACGTATCAAGCCTCTCCTGATGTCCCATTGTCCAAAGCAAGTCATATGGGCAGCCCAGAGTCGGTGTGACAAGGCACAGAAGGCCATGAATTCAGGAGGTATGGTTCAGTGTAACCATTTACCACCCACGTGTGTTGTGAGGATGACTAAAGCTTCCTTGTGTCTAACTCTCCTCACCGTTGCACCAAATGGTTTGGTGCTAGAGTGCATACAGGCTTCGGGTCTCATCCGTAACAGTTTTGAGTCAACTAGAATCCAGGAACTCCTGTGTTTGTACCAGATGTTATTAGAGAACCTGTATTTTCAGCCTCTCCTTTGGTCTCCTATCTCCAGGCACCGCTCTAAGGAGGGTCTCACTGAGCGCTTTGAGCTATTTGTCATGAAAAAGGAAATCTGCAATGCCTACACCGAGCTGAATGACCCTGTGCGGCAGCGGCAGCTCTTTGAAGAACAGGCCAAGGTAAGGAAGGAGAGTGCGAGTCAAAGGCATTTACTTCATCATGTGCCCACTCACTAGAAAATATCAGCCTTAACTCTGGTCTGTGTTACTGTCTGCATCTCTTAATGACTTCAACAGAAATGAAGGATAAAGCCACAGGCTTCACTGGAGGAGGTCATATTTCAAGATGGAGAACTTGACTAGTTTGGGCCTTAGAATTTCCACATAGGAGTTTAGACATGATAGTGTCTGTGTGGGGAGTGTGATACTTGCCTTGAAAATACGTTTGCGTAAAAAGAACATAATTTTTCTTAGATGGTACATTTATTAAGGTGGGTTGGGGATAAGAGGCAGATAGATTAACGAAGACCAAGCCCTCACAGGCTGCCTGTGATGGCTGGTTTCAGGAAATGAGGGAAAGACTCTTAGGAATCCTTAGTCTCTGAAAATCAGTCTCCTTGGACTCACCAAGTTGTCCGGGACAGTGGAGGTGTTTTCATTTCACAGAGAAATGCGCTTGTGTTCTGAAGTGGGGATCGCCAGACTTGACCGGGTCTTTGAAAGAAATGGGTCCATCCTAAAGTTACTGGGAAACCAGTTCCCAACAAGTGCTTGGTTTCCAGAGCATTCCTGGAATGGTCATCCCTCTAAACGTGTTAATGTGCTTGTTCAGACACTGAGAGACAGCGTGGCCTGAGACAGTGTCACTGTTTGGTTCTCTTCTAGGCCAAGGCCGCTGGCGACGATGAGGCCATGTTCATAGATGAGAACTTCTGCACTGCCCTGGAATACGGGCTGCCCCCCACAGCTGGCTGGGGCATGGGCATCGACCGTGTCACCATGTTTCTCACAGATTCCAATAACATCAAGGTACGTAGTGGTCTTCCTGCCACACCCACTGCCCTGCAGGAGCTCTGCTCTCAGGGGCAAGGCATGGTGGGCCTGGAGAGCAAAGGAAGGGCTTCAGGCAGAGCAGTTATACATGACTCTACAGGATGACGACCAGAGGGTCTGACATTATGAGATTTGGGTTTTTTTCTACCTGAGGCAGAAGGAATACTCATTGTTCGCATTTCTTGAGGATCCAAGGAACACACCAGGCCCTCTGCAGCCATTATGTCATTTCACTTAAGTCAGCCCTATGAGGTAGAGAAACTATCGTTATCTCATTTTTGCAGATAGGGAAATCCTATTTTAAGAGAACTCTGTGTTCACTCATTCTTTTTTATCTTCTAAGCTGAAATACCAGCACAGATCTCTGAATTTGGGTGGCAACAATAACCAGAAGCAAAAGGAATGGGTGGATGGCTGTGAAAAAGAGCATGCTTCTTCCTTCAAAGTGATTTTCTCTCCTGTAGGAAGTACTTCTGTTTCCTGCCATGAAGCCCGAAGACAAGAAAGAGAGTGGAGCCACCACGGATACATTGGAAAGTACAACAACTGGTACTTCTGTCTAGAAAATAATAATTGCAAGTTGTGTAACTCAGGCTTCTCTGCGTTTCTGCACAAGATCAAGGACGGCAGGGGAATTTTTGTGTGTTGCTGTCCATTTGATGATCACCATTCAGTTGGGCCGCCAGACGAGAGAAGAGGAATTAAGAATTCCTTTTTACTCCTTGTTCCCAAATAAACCATTTGTCTCTACTCTTGTCTCCTGACTATTTACCACGGAATGTCAGCTTTTACTCAGACAGCTGGCCTAGTGCATGGTTAGCATTATATCACTTTATTCATTCAAGTTTATGTTAATATCTGCTCAGTACCAGGCATTTTTCTAAGGGATTAAGGACACAGCAGTGAACAAAAGGCAAGTCCCTGCTTTGATGGAAATTTCATTCTTTTTTTAGGGGTTGAGGGCAACTAAATAAAAATATGTATTTCTGGTAAATACTAAGAAGAAAGGGGGGTAAGGGTACAGAGGTGCTATTCTAGAAAGAGGTGGATGGGGACAGTGCTATTTTAAATACGTGATCAGGGAAGACTCTTCTAGGTGACATTTAAGTAGAGAGCTGGAGACACATCTAAGGGGAAGGGCAATCCAGACCAGAGGACTGCATTTTCAAGGACCGGCAAAGGGTCTGGTGTGGCTGGAGGAGTACGGAAAGATCCCTGTAAGCCATGCTGAGGAGTGTGTGTTTTATCATGAGTGATGTGGGATGCCATTGGAGGGTTTTGCATAGAGGGCTTTCAAAATACTGTTCTAGTTAGCACAGGGAGGGCAACAGTGAAAGGGAGATGACAGTGCCAATGGTTTAATGTAACAGAGATGCTTACAGACTCTACCTGTTCCTCAAGTCGATAGAATTTGGTGATGGGATGTGGATCAGGAGAAAAGAGTCCAAAGATGATTTCAAGGTTTGGGGCCTGAAGAGTTGTCCTTTATGAAATGGGACAAACAGGAAGTGCAGTTTGAGAGGAAAGGTAGAGTGTTAGGTTTTGGACATCATTTGGCCTCAGGTGGGAACAGTACGATGCTGAATGGTGAGTCTGGAGTTTTATCATTACTTTCAGCTCCTTTCATCTAGGTTAGGAATGACACAAGGTCATGGCTGAGGCCGTGCTGGTATAATGGAGTCCCTGACCCCTGATGCACGAGGCAGCTGGGGGAAACCTTCCAATGAGTCCTACCACAAAGGACTTGCCTTTTGCATCTCAGCAAAGCCTGCAAGCAGCCCAGTTTAAGAGTCTACTTTCACAGAGCAAGGTTTTACTTCTGTAGCTGGTTCAATGATCTTAGCATGCAGAATTACCTCCCTAGGAATTAATTCAGAGTTTTGAGCACCTCCAACCCTTGCTGGTGTTTAAACACAGGCTCTAGGATCACTTGGCCATAGTGATAGATGACCAGGTGTAATTTCAAAAGAAACCCTCCCATATGGCACATCCCCCAGCAAGATGGCGTTAAAATGAAAACCATCATTCCCCGCCTCCCCCCAAAGGAGAGGGTATAGGGTCAAGATGGGGTACTGGACCTCAGGCAACACTACCATTAGAAAAAGCAACAAGAACAATGAGGTCACGAGTGACCTTTAAAGCACTGTTTAGTAGGCTGGGGGCAGAAGCCAGCTATCTGGCCTCAAGAAGACTGGAGATAGAGATGAACTGAAGCAGTAGCAACTTGTCTGGGATTTAACAGGAAGAGTAACAAACAGGATGAAAGCTAGAAGGAACAGAAGGATTGTAATTATAAAGTCCCATTACTTCCTTAAATGGTTGAAGGCTCAATGTGCTATCTGCCGTACTGTGGTGAACAGAAAGGCACGGTCCCAAGCTTCATGGCAGCTCTGATAAATGCTTTGAAGGAGACGGCTGTGGGGTGTTGAGAAACTCTAACACATCTAGTTAAGGAAGGTTTCCCTGAGGACACAAGAATCTGAGATCTGAAAGAAGATAGAGCATTAACTAGTCAAAGAAGGAGGGCTTTCCATGATGTAGCAACAAGTGCAAGGGCCCTGAGATAGGAAAGAGCATAGAAAAGGCCAATGACACCAGATAGAGTACAGAAGACTGTGAAAATATGCCACCAGATAAAGTAGGAGGCAGGCCACACAGGGGTATGAGCCTTATTATGATGGCATTTTATGTAGTCTCAGCCCTACTATGGGATTTTGTATTGTAAGAGTGCTGGAAAGCCACTAAAGTATTAAAGCAAGACTGTAACATCACATTTGTGTTTTTAAAACATGTCTGGGGCACCTGGGTGGCTCAGTGGGTTAAGCTTTGACTTCGGCTCAGGTCATAATCTTGCAGTTCATGACTTCAAGCCCCGTCTCAGGCTCTGTGCTGACAACTCAGAGCCTGGAGCCTGCTTTGGAGTCTGTGTCTCCCTCTTTCTCTGCCTCTCTCTCTCTCTCTGTCTCTCAAAAATAAAACATTTAAAAAATTTAAATCAAATAAATAAAACATCAGTCTGGCTACTCTGTGAAAGAGAATTGGAGTTGGGCAAGGAAAGGTGAAAGTCTAGAGGTTAGCATAGCAATCCAAGAGGGAGACATCCTGGGCTGTTGCCATGGAAGTGGACAGAAGTGAATGGATCCAAGAGACAGAGTAAAATCAACAGGATTTTGCAGTGGATTATATTGTGGGGGTTATGGGAAAGAAAATGACAAGGAGGGTGACTCACTTTTCCATTTATACAACTAGATTGATGGTGGTACTGATCTCTGAGATTGATGATCCCCACCCCCCACGCCCGGCCATCAGTGCTTCTTTAAAGACAGAAGAGGGAGAGTTGCGGATTAAAGATGTTGGAGAGACAGGAAAGAGGAGCAGAGTCCCTAGCCTTGAAGGAGTCTTGTGGCCCTTTTCTTCTGAACTAGAAAGAAGGACAGGGTCAAGTAAGCTGCACTCTAATTTGTAACTTCTGAGATGTAACAAGAAGAAAAGTGAATTTTCTCATCTTTAGGAAATGAGGTATACAATTGTTGGATGGTACAGGTTCCTGAATTATCCAGACAAGTTATACTACCTATTCCTGGCAATCTGAAGATTTTAGACCTGCGCTACCCAATACAGCAGCCACTAGCTACATGTGGCTATTGAGCATTTGAAATGTGGCTGGTTCAAACTGAGATATATTGTAAGTATAAAATACCAGATTTATTAAACTTAAGTATGAAAAAACACTGTAAAATACCTCAGCTTTTTAAAAATATTGATTACATGCACCCAGCAATTGCACTACTAGGCATTTATCCAAGGGATACAGGTGTGCTGTTTCGAAAGGACACATGCACCCCCATGTTTATAACAGCACTACCAACAATAGCCAAAGTATGGAAAGACCCCAAATGTCGATCGGTGGATGAATGGATAAAGATGTGGTATATATATACAATGGTGTATTACTCAGCAATCAGAAAGAATGAAATCTTGCCATTTGTAACCACGTGGATGGAACTGGAGGGTATTATGCTAAGTGAAATTAGAGACAGACAACAATCATATGACTTCACTCACAAAAATCATATGACTTCACTTCACTCACATGAGGACTTTAAGAGACAAAATAGATGAACATAAGGGAAGGGAAACAAAATAATATAAAAACAGGGAGGGGGACAAAACAAAAGAGACTCATAAATATGGAGAAAAAACTGAAGGTTGCTGGAGGGGTTGTGGGAGGGGGGATGGGCTAAATGGGCAAGGGGCATTAAGGAATCTACTGAAATCATTGCTTCACTATATACTAATTTGGATGCAAATTTTAAAAAATAAAAAATAAATTTAAAAAAGGCTAATTTATAAAAAATAAAATAAAATATTGATTACACACTGAAACGATACTACTTTGGACATACTAAATAAAATATGTGTTTACAATTAATTTCACCTATTTCTTTTGACTTTTTTTAATGTAGCTATTGGAAAATTTTACAATATTTGGCTCAAATTATATTTCTGTTGTACAGCGCTATTTTAGAAATTTAGACTAGTGGTCCATGATAGGACGCCATTCTACTAGTCGAACCAGAAAGTCAGCTTTCATCAGGCCATTTCACCGGTACAGACGGTCCAACATTCTGGATTATTATTGTTTTCTTAAATCTTTATTTTTGAGAGAGAGACAGAGTGAGGGCAGGGGAGGAACAGAGAGAGGAAGACGCAGAATCCGAAGCAGGCTCCAGACTCTGGGCTGTCAGCACAGAGCCCGACGCGGGGCTCAAACCCTCGAACCCTGAGATCATGATCTGATCCGAAGTCGGACGCTTAAGCAACTAAACCACCCGGGCGCCGCAACACGCTGGTTTATTAACCTCAGTTCCACAGTCCCCCGCTCCAAACCAGTCGGACTACAAGGGCCAGCGTGCACCGCGCGCCTTTGGGGGCGGAACCTGAGAGACCAGCCTCTTTGTGATATCACGTCCGCTACGCCGCGCTGTTCTCCCTCCTTCCCAGGGCGCGCTCATTGGAGGTGGGAGGGGAGCGTCTGGGAGGTGAAGAGGTAGCGGGGTAGAGGGCGCGCGAATGTGGGAGGCCCCAACCCTGCTGGGTGAGCTGCCCTCGGTCTAACTTCCCCAGCCCATATTTGACCGAACCGGTTGTGAGGATCGTGTCTCCCGCGTGGAAAGGGCGGCTGGCTTCCCGGAAGTGCCGGTGTCCGCTGCGGGTGGGCGCGGGGTGTGTGACCTCACGGCAGCGTCCACAGCACCCGAGGAGGCAGTCGCGCGCCGGGGCTCTGCTTCTCAGGCCCAGAGCCTCTCCCGTAACTTGCACAATGGGTGCCAATCTATTCTAGAGCTGACCGAGGTGGGGCCGCGGCCGAGAGTATTGAGGAGGGGGGCCTAAGGCGAAAACCTTTTCTCCCCTGGCAGCCGACTTGCTTTAACTTTTCTTTGAAAAGGAGAATTCTTAACGCTCCTTGCACCTGTTGTAATGTGCGATCTTGTGGGCAAAGAAATGCCTGTTTAACTGAGCTATTGTTTCCTATGAAGTTACTCAAGATATAGGAGAATGTATTTGAATTTTAGGGGACCAAGTTTAACAAAACATTAATTTCAACTACTGTGCACGCTCATCCATACAACCTTGCGAATGAGATGATGCTACAGTTCTGGGCTGCTTCATCTTAAGGAGTTGATGTTACTTCTGGCAAGTTCTGTCTTCCCTGGCTATTATAGTTGGCGGTATGTGCCTCTGGTTTAATTTCAGGTTGATGCCTTGTGATGCCCGTCCCTCCCCACCTTCCCACCTCCCTGAAATGAGAGGGGAAAAGCCCCTTAGAAATGGAGGATTCTAGGATCTCCCATGCTTTTGCTTTGGGACATACGTGACATGCTGGATCTCTGACTTAAAAGTTACAATTTAGGTCAGTCCCTGCCAGATGATTGTTTTAAATCACTGTGGTCTGATTTGCCATGGCTTTTTATTGCAGCAGCAGGCCTCCACATTTAATAGATAAATAAGCATATTAAAAATTTTTAAGAGTTTTTTGGGGCAAAAATCAGTTCCAGTTAGCACCAAACCAAAAATGGCTAGGAGGACTCTGCAGATCAGAACCAGAAGAGAGACGTAATAAAATGCAGCAAGAAAGGAAAGTGTTTGGCCATATTTTAAAGCCTAGGAGGCTGTTTGTGTTTGGTTTTCTTTAGCATTTTGCTTTTGTAACCTAGAAGCGTGAGCAAGCTTAGACCATGGTTTGCTTACACAGGCCACCACAGCTTTAAAGCTGCATCAGTCTAGTAGCCTCCTTGTTTAATTAATTTGACCCAATGCAGGGGCTCATAATTTTCAGAAATTGCATGCATTGGAACTCAAATAAGCCTTTTTTTTTTTTTAACACTTAGCTATATCCGTCATCATATGATCTCATTTTCTACTAAGAAGCTTTTCATACATTTGAGTCTAAATGGGATCATTGAATGAGCGCAGAGTCAAGAGTAAAAGAGTATTTTATAGCAAAGTGGTCTCTCAAATCTGATCTGCTTAATGATTTTTATGCATAGCTTTACATTGCTATTACAGCCCCTCTGCTCCCCAAGGAGCTTAGGACAAATCATTTAGGAACATGAAATGTTCCTTTTTGGAATATTAATCACAGTTGACATTAATTATGCTTAATATTGTAGCAATTGCTTTTTTAAGATTTTTTTTTAATATTTATTTATTATTGAGAGAGAGACAGAATCGGGGAGAGGCAGAGAGAGAGGGAGACACAGAATCCAAAGCAGGCTCCAGGCTCTGAGCCGTGAGCACAGAGCCCGACGTGGGGCTCGAACTCACAAACCACAAGATCATGACCTGAGCCAAAGTTTGACGCTTAACCAACTGAGCCACCCAGGCGCCCCAGCAATTGGTTTTTATAAATACTAATCCTCAGAATAAGCCATAGATCAAATACTACTGTTATCCTTATTTTAACAGATAAACAGGATAAGTCATCTACCCAGTATCACACGACTGGTGGCAAAGCGAGGATTGGAACCCAGATAGGGTAACTCGAAAGTCCACACTCTAACACATACTCCTGCAGAGAGAACACTTGACTGGTGAGAAAGCTCTGCGCTTTGTCACTTCCCCCCTCTGTCTCATAAAACATTACAGGAGAAATTTAAGAATTGTTTTCTTGATGGCATCAATGGTGTTTTACCAGAGTAAAACTCCCAGTCATTCTGCTGGGAGGTGGGGAGAAGGCAGAGAAAAGAAAAATAAAATGTCTGAGAAAGAAGGTAGAAAAGAGCATCTGCCCAGAAAGATAAACCTTGTATGATTAGAGTCTGCCCAAAGCCGGCTAAGGTCTGCAATAGTTTACATGCAGATGAAATACTTTACTTTCCAAATGAAAGTTGAGTAGTGGGGAATACTTCCCTCTCATGTGCTTTTATTTTGAGTAGTAGGTTCAGATTGATAGATTCATGTCAGATATCCAACAACAACAACAACAACAACAAACAGCTTTAAGAAAGAGGGTGTCTTCTGGGGCTGATGGGATTTGGGACTTCTTTGATCTTTCCTTAAAAATGAAAAGGGGAGGGGCGCCTGGGAGGCTCAGTTGGTTAAGTGCTCGACTCTTGACTTTGGCTCAGGTTATGAGCTCACACTTGCTGTGTTCAAGCCCCCTGTCGGGCTCTGCACTGGCAGTGCGGAGCCTGCCTGGGGTTCTCTCTCTCCTTCTCTGTCTGCCCCTCCTACCCTGATGCGTGCTCTCTCTCTCTCTCTCTCTCTCTCTCTCTCAATAAATAAACTTTAAAAAAAAATGCAAAGGGGACAGGGAAGTAGCAGAACGTGACCCATAGAGTTCCAGGCACAGAAACCTCAGCATGAATGCGGGCGGGCCACCCCAAAAGCCTCCTGAAGCACCCAGGCACGTTGTAGCACCTCGCATTGGTTCTCCTTTCTGTACTTCTGATGGTTGTGGTTCTTGATTAGGCTCAGCGCTAACTCAGACCATGTGGACCGCTGATGAGATTGCGCGGCTGTGTTACGAGCACTACCAGACCAGGCTGCCCAAGCAGGGGAAGCCTGAGCCCAACCGTGAGTGGACGTTGCTAGCAGCCGTGGTGAAGATACAGCCTGCCATCGACCAGGCCTGTGGTGGCGCTAACAAACCGGTGCAAGGTGAGACCTTTCCACCTCCAAATGCTCCCTCTCCCTGTCAAAGATGGTAGAATTGTTCCTGGCCGTGCCGGACGGCCCTGGCTGGGGGCAGATGCAGTGGTGGGAATGTTCCCCTGCTCTCCACCAGGTGCCGCAGTCCATCCGGTGGTGGGAGTTGGCCATGCCAGAACCACAACCACAGCCCCCGGTTGGGTCAGCCTGTAAGAATGCTCTGGAGGAGTCTGCAGATGTGAAACCTGAGGAGGGGGACCATTCACATTATGAGAGCTCACTTAATGATTCATTCTTTTCCTCTCAGTGACAAAGGAAGTTGTCTCAATGGGAACGGGGACGAAATGCATAGGCCAGTCCAAAATGAGGAAGAGCGGTAAGCCCAGGTGGGGTCTGGAAACCACTGTCCATGTTGTCTTTTCCTCTTCTCAGCAAAGGGGCCGTATGGCCGAGGTGGCCAACCTTAATGTTCCCGCTGACTATCACTCCAGATGGAAGGACAGAACTCATTTTTTTTTAAGTTTATTTATTTTGAGAGAGAGAAAAAGCGTACGCATGAGTTGGGGAGGGGCAGAGAAAGAGAGTATCCCAAGCAGGCTCCACACTGTCCGCACAGAGCCTGATGCAGGGCTCACGAACCGTGAGGTCATGACCTAAGCCAAAATCACGAGACAGCTGCTTAACTGGCTGAGCCACCGAGGCACCCCATAGAATTCATTTAAAGAATGGAAATAAACTGTGAAAGCAAAGGCCTCCGGGAACATACTTTCTGAGTAGATTGAAAGTTGGCCAATATGTTCATGCTCAAACCAGAAGTCCCCCGGACTTAGCCACCCCACATTTTATCTGAAGCCTCCAAAAGCAATCAAATGGAGATTTGGGCACCAGCAAGAATATGGAAATCCCTTAGAGATCTGGCATCTTCACCTTCTGCTTCCAGTTAGCAGATTCCTTCTCAAGTTTGCTTTCCTCATTTTCCCCGCCTTGCCTCCCAGTTCCAGGACCATTATGGATTGAATTTGTTGAGGTTATATTACCATAAGAGGAAGTGTGATACCAGAGTACAAAAGACTTGGACCCCTGATATTTTCCTATAAATCAGTAGTTCTTGGCTATGGGGAGATTTTGCCCCCAGGGGACATTTGGCAATGGTTGGAGATATTTTCGGTTGTTACAACTAGGGGGAGGGGGATACTGTGCTACCTGCCTCTGGTAGAGGCCAGGAATGCTGCTAAACATCTTGCATATCCACAGGACAGACTGCCCCAACAAAGAATTTTTTAACCTAAAACGTACAGTAGCGTTGAGTTGAGGAAACTCTGCATTGCCTTTAATCATTGCAATACTTTCTGACAAAGTCCTCCAGGAGCTACGTGGCCATCCTGGCTGCTGGGGGAAACCACTGTGTTCTACTTCTAGGAAACAGGGCCTCTCCATGTTCTCTATGTCTTCACTAGTGTCCTGTCTTTGCCGCAGGAGACATCCTCAATGATAGCCATGCTGAGGTCATAGCCAGGAGGAGTTTCCAAAGGTAAAGCCACATCCCCAGACAATCTGATTTAGCCTGCCTTGGGGGTCCCACAATGTGCATTTCTAATAAGCTCTCCAGTAATACTGACCATGTCAGTCTGTGAACTACTCTTTGAATAACACTGGTCTACACAGTGGTTCTCATGCCCGATGTGCATCAGAATTACCTAGGTTTGTGAAAACCCAGATGGCTGGGCCCACCCCTAGAGATTCCGACTCAGCAGGTCCAGATCGCATTTCTAACAGATTCCAGATGATGCTGATCCTGCTGGTACAAGGGCCGCACTTTGAGAATCACTGGTCTAGATCATTCTCGTAATTCCCGATTCCAGTGCCAGTCCCGTTGGGCTGCAGTAGCTCTTTCTTTCTCAGGCAATCACCCAGCCAGTCTTTCCCTGTATCGCAGTGATCGGTCGTTCATTCTGATAACATCTTGCACCCCATTAGGTACCTTCTGCATCAGCTCCACTTGGCGGCCGCCCTGAAGGAGAATAGCATTTTTGTCCCTGGAACTCAGAGAGGGCTGTGGAAACTCAGACAAGGCATCTTGTTTGTGTTTTTCTCCAGCCATACACCCTGTAAGTATATTCAAGCCTTTGGGTTGATGTTACGTTGTCTTTTTCCTTATGTTTGTCTTATCCATAGATGCATTTCCCAAAAAGCTCTTCTGGCTGAAGTGTAGCTACAGCCAGTGGACAGTGCCTTTTTCTGAACAGGCCATTGTGCCTAATCACTTCTCTACCAAGGAAAGGCTCAGCTCCCAGTTCTCAGCTCCCAACAGGATTGTGAAGCTTAAACCTCCTCAAGGTCTGAACCCAACAATGGGGCTTAGAAGCCCAAAGCCTTGAGTTCTATAGAGATTTATGCTGAAACTCATTCTATTCATTCATTCATTCATTCATTCATTCATGCAACAGATACTTTCTGCTACTTGTCAAGTACAGTATGACATACTAGATGTACAGCAGTGAATAAGATTAGCCCCTGGCTTAGCCTCATAGAGTCTTTTAGGGAATGTAGACAGTCATGATTAGTTAAGTTAAATTTTGATGAGTTATAAGGGGATGTTCAGGTGCTGTGGTTGTATTAGGCAGAAAAACTAGGCATAGCCTAGGGGTGGCCACTCTTTTTTTGTCTTGAAAATTGAAAATAATTTCTACCCTTTGTAGACAGCAATTCAGGGATGGCAGTAAAATTTCCTTACCCTAAATCCTTTGAAATAAGAGCAGACTATTGTTCTCTGAGTATTAAACTTTAAAACTAACACGTGCATTTTGATCAGATACAGGCACTCATTCTAAAGAGATAGCATAGCTGCCAAGATTTGGTCATAATTCAAATCAAAAATGTGATATAGCTTAAGAAAGAATGAGTCTATCAGAAAATAATTGGTTGAGTCAAAGGCCAGAAAAACGACATGCAGAGTGAAGTAGGCAGGGCTCATCCATGCTTAGTTATTAGCAGCAGAAGCCAAAGAACCAAAGGATGTCCAAGAACCAAAGGATGTTTCCTAACTCAGTGCTTCTCAAACAACAATATGCATATGAACCACCCGCAGATCTTAATAAAATGTGGATTGAAATTCATTAGGTCTGGGATGAAGTCTGAGGTTCTGCATTTTTAACCAAGTCCCCACAATGCCAGTGGTGTTGGCCTGTGCACCACACTTTGAGTAGCCAGGGCTTGGCTGATCCCGATGGCAGGCGTATCCTTATTGTGGAGAGAGAAGCATCTGCAGGTCATGGCTGTCCAGACCACATAAATCTGTGGTCCACAGGCTGGTCCATAGCCAGATGGGAAAAATCAGGACTATAATGAGTTTTTCAAAAAGCTAATTCCTTTCCATGTGAAGGTTATAAGATTTTTCTTTTATTTTTCATCGTAGTAATTAGGATTTTTAAAGATCTTACTTGATGGAATACAAAGTAATCTGTTGATCTTAAAATCTACTGGAAATTTTACTGGTCTGTGAAATCAAAATCTAGAACCACTGTTCTAACTTTCCTGGGCTCATGGGTAATCTTTTAAAATGTGATGTCCACCCATGCATGGTTTGTCTGCAGGAGGAAAGAACACTACCTGGAGAATTTGACTATCTGGCTCCCTTGGCATTTATTCCTCATTGCTAATTGAGAATTTGGTGCCTGGGTTAGCTACTTCCGGCCCTTACTTGTGAGTTTGATTAGCATGAGTCAGCCTCTGGAGCTTTCTGAGTGGGAGGTGGGCCCCAGTCAATTCTCCAAAGTCACTGTCACCTTGTGAGACCTCTGGAAGCCTGCCAGCCAGCCTTTCTGGCAATACGCCCACATCTACCTCTTTTGCCTTTCCCACTCTTAGGTTATAAAGACTACAAATGTATTATTTACATGCTTTAAAAAAGCAACACACATTAGGTTAGTGTTTGAAAAAGTAGCTCCTTTCTCACGGGGAAGCTGTGCTTTTTACTAACCTCTGGTTTTCTTTGATTCTGTTTAAGCATAGAGTTAGGTGAGAAATCTCTAACCGACTGCAGGGAAATGCCAGCTATATAATTCACTGCAGAGTCTTTACTGTGAGGACATACACAAAGATCTCCGAGATGGGGAAACTAAACATTTTTGCCAAACGTGTTTAACCATGAAATCAGCCTCCCACTTTGGTTTTCCATCTCATGGGATAACATCCCACAAAATGTGCTGGGGAACCTGTGCTCGTTGTGAACCAAAGTTCTTAACTCAGGACGGCTTTGCTCCTCAGGGGACAGTTAGCAACATCTGGAGTCATTTTTGATGGTCAGGCTGGGAGGTGCTATTGGTAGCTAGTAGTAGGTGGAGACCAAGGAGCTGCCAAACATGTAATGGAAAGGAGAGCCCCCACAGCAAAGAATTGTCTGGCCCAAATGTCAGTAGTATGGAAGTTGACAAATCGTGATCTAAACTAGTGTTTTCAGAACTTCCTGGGATGAGAATTACTTGAGATCTTTGTTTAAAGTATTCAGTTTTCCAGATCCTACCACCCCAGCGTTTCTAACTCACTCGGTCTAGATAAGATAGAGTCGCAGAGGATTCTTACTCAGGAAGTTTGGACAAGTCTTCCTAATACATCTCAGGGCAGCTGGAAAATAGAATTAAACTCCATTTAAGACAGTGGTTCTTCGTAGGGCTCCTGGGTCGCTCAGTCTTAGGTTAAGCTTCCCACTCTTGATTGCAGCTCAGGTCATGATTCCAGGGTGATGGGATCGAACCCCTCATCGGGCTCTGGGCTGTGTGTGGAGCCTGCTTAAGGTTCTCTCTCTGTCTCCCTCTGCCCATCTCCCCTGTTCTCTCTCTTTAAAAAAATAAAAAAATAAAAATGAAAAAGACGGTGGTTCTTAAACTTGAGCCTGCATCAAAATGACCCGGAGAACTTGTTGAAACATACATTGCTGGGTACCACCTCCAGAGTTTCCAATTCAGCGGGTCCACTGTGGGTCCCAAGAATCTACAGCTCTCGCAAGTTCCTAAGGGATGTTGATGTGGCTGGTCTGGGGGCCTCACTTTGAGAACCACTGGTTTTTAAGGGGTTCCTTCTCCTGCAGGTGGGGATGCCTCCATCATTCCAATGCTTGAGTTTGAAGATCAGCCCTGCTGTCCCGTCAGTAGACGTTGGGCCAATAAGCCATCAGAAGAAGCCAGTGGTAACCCAGAAACTCCTGAAGATGGAAAGAAATATGAAGACCTGGGTAGTCCTGTGACCAAAAAGATGAGGCTTGAACCTGGGATTCCCGATGGTGTGGCTCACTGTCAGAGTTTGGACAATCTGGAAAGTGGTCCAGTCCCACCAACTGTCAGCAGCTCTGATGTCCCCACACAGGAACTGGCCACTGTCGCCGGAAGGGCCCCCAGTGGTGCCAAAGTGGTGGACGTTTATAGAACTGGAGCCAAATGTGTGCCTGGAGAAGCTGGAGACTCGGGAAAGCCCGGTGCAGCGTATCACCAGGTGGGCCTGCTCCGGGTGAAGCCAGGCCGGGGAGACAGGACCCGCTCCATGTCCTGCAGTGACAAGTTGGCACGGTGGAATGTCCTCGGATGCCAGGGGGCACTGCTGATGCACCTTCTAGAAGAGCCTCTCTACCTGTCAGCCGTGGTCATTGGGAGATGCCCGTACAGCCAGGAGGCCATGCGGAGAGCTCTGACTGGGAGGTGAGAGGGCAGGGAGGGGAGGGCTCAAGTGGAACAGTCTTCCTGAGAAGCAGTCTGAGAATGTGTCCAGAGAGCCTTAAGGGTATCCATATGCGGGCGCCTGGGTGACTCAGTCAGTTGAACATCCCACTCTTGATTTCAGCTTAGGTCATGATCTCACGGTTCTTGGGATTGGACCTCATGTCGGGCTCTGCACTGACAGCATGGAGCCTTCTTGGGATTCTTTGTCCCTCTCTCTGCCCTTCCCCACTCACACATGCATGTTTTCTCTTTCAAAATAAATAAATAAAAACTTTAAAAGAAATCCATGCATTTTGTTCCAGTGGTTCCATTGCTAGGAGTTTGTCCTAAGGAAATAATTAAGAAAGTGCTCAAACATTTAGCTTTGTGTGTAGTCATTTTTTTTTTTTTTAAACCGGATCCACACGCAACACGGAGCCCCAACGTGGGCTTGAACTCAACCCTGAGATCAAGACCTGAGCTGAGATCAAGAGTCGGACACTTAGCCAACTAAGGCATCCAGCCACCCCATGTAGTCATTTTTAAAAAAGAAAAGGAAACGGCCAGCAAGAGATTTTTGTTAAAACTAATATTGATGAAAATTTGACTTGGAAATGTTCATGATGTTCAAAGAGCAAGTCAAAAGATACAATAAGTTCATTTTGGTCTTTATATATTTATTTTAAAAGAGAGAGCACGTGTGAGCAGGGGAGGGGCAGAGAGAGAGAGAATCCCAAGTAGGCTCCACACTGTCAGCACAGAGCCCTACTTAGGGCTCAGACCCACAAACTGTGAGATCATGACCTGAGCCAAAATCAAGAGTTGGACGCTTAACCAACTGAGCTACCCAGGTGCCCCTGGTCTTAAAGTATATGTGCACATAGAAAAAAAACTGTCAAAGAATATGTACCAAATTATTAGAATGATTACCTCTGAGTTGTGATATTATGGGTGTTTTTTTCTTCTTTGCAATTACTCTTGTTTTCTAATTTTCCTGAAGTACCTATATATATATATTGTTATAATTTTTAAAAACGATCAACATCAGTGTTAATTTTTTAAAAGATAAAAGACAAAGCATCATCACCGAAGTGTGGTCTCCCTAAAGAAGGGCAGCCAGACCCAATTAAGGCTGTGGTAACTGAGGGCAGGATGAGGCCATGGCTGGAGGGGAAGCCTGTCGTGTCAGATGTGCTGCTCCCCTGAAGCTCAGTCCAGGGAGCAGCTGCAGGGTGTGACCCACTGATTCCACTCCTGGGTACGTATCCAGGAGAAATGGAAATATACATCCACATAAGAACTTGTACACGAATGTTCATAGCAAGGTAGGTCATAGCAGCCAAAACCTGAAACAGCCCAAGTGTGCGTCAGCTGGATAAACAAAAGGGGGTGGACTGTTATGGTGGAATATCAGCCCCAAAAAGGAGTGAAGGCCAGATACAAGCTGCGACATGGATGAGCCTTGAAAACTTTATGCCAAGTGAGAGGAACCACATAGTGTATGATTTTATGTAGAGAAATGTCCTAAACGGGCAAATCTAGAAGGGGATTCGTGGGTGCCAAGGGCTGGAGAAGGGTATGTGGAGTGACTGCTAACAGGTGCAGGGTTTCTTACTGAAGGGATGAAACTGTAAACTTAGACTGTGGTGAAGTTGGCACAATTCTGTGAATATCCAAAAACAAAATGTATTTTACACTTTAAGTGGATGAATTTTATGATATATAAATTACATCCCAATAAGATGTTGGGTTTTTCTTTTTACTTTATTTTGTTTTACAGAGAGCATGTGCGAGCCAGGAGAGGGGCAGAGGGAGAGAATCTGAAGCAGGTTCCATGCTCAGCGCAGAGCCCAGTGCAGGGCTCAGTCCCACGACCCTGGGATTATGACCTGAGCCGAAATCAAGAGTAAGACACCCAACTGACTGAGCCACCCAGGTGCCCCCCAATAAGATGTTTTTTAAAAAATAAAGCAACCCAGGGGTGCCTCAGTGGCCCAGTCGGTTAGGCATCGGACTCTTGATTTCTGCTCAGGTCATGATCTCACAGTTCATGAGTTCAAGCCCCACATCGGGCTCTGCACTGACAGCATGGAGTCTGCTTGGGATTCTCTCCCTCCCTCTGTCTCTCTGCCCCTCCCCCCACTCATGCTCACGTGCGTGTGCACCCTCTCTCTCTCAAAATAAATATATAAACTTTAAAAAGGCAACTCTAGGCACTGTATGCAAGATATTTTCTGAGTTTCCTGTGCTTTCCCCGTTCTGAGACCTTAAAGTTGCTGTCTCCTCAGTTCCAGAGCAGCACCACGTTGGCATGTAGATTGTGTGAAAGATACAAAAGGAAAAAATGAAACTTTTATATTATAGTATGGTTTGGGTTTCTGGTGTGTGTGAAGGATTCCCTAGGAAACAGATGCCACAAGTTAATATTTCTGTTTAAGGTTTTCACATCTTTCAAAGCCAGTACCAGGAGTGGAGTTTGGAGTCACTAAAGTCACTGAGGGGTGGTGACTCAGTTCATCGTTTTCACTTCAGAGTGATGGGAAGGGATCTCCCTTCAGCCATGAGGTTCATATGATCTAGATTCTGTTCTGTTATGCCCTCTCGCCGAGACTCAGGGGTGAAGTGGTCCACAGTCCTCCATATTCTCTTCCTCGAACAGAGGGCCTAAACCAAATGCATTTTCCCTCACATTAGGTGTCAGAACGTCTCAGCTTTACCCAAAGGCTTTGGAGTTCAAGAAGTGACAATACAGCAGTCCGGTTTACTGTTTGAACAGAGCCGCGGCGCAGTGCAGGCAAAAAGGGCTGACAGCCCAGGCCGACTTGTTCCTTGTGGCGCAGGTAAGGTATCCTGGTTCCCCTTGCCCTGGAGTGACTTTTCCCCAGACTGTGGGGTGGCCTGGGAGACGCTGTGTCCACCCAGCCTGGGAAGGCAGTTTATTACCTCAGTGGTCAATAGTGTGGGCTTGGGGGGTGCCTGGGTGGCTCAGTTGGTTGAGCGACCCACTTCGGTTCAGGTCATGATCTCACGGTTTGTGGGTTCGAGCTCTGCGTTGGGCTCTGTGCTGACAGCCCGTAGCCTGGAGCCTGCTTCGGATTCTGTGTCTCCCTCTCTCTCTGCCCTTCCTCTGCTCGTAGCTTGTACGCTCGCTCGTATTGTCTCTCTCAAAAATGAATAAACATTGAAAAAATTTTTAAAAAATGTAGCGTGGGCTTGGGAAACACCCACCCTAGGTCAGGTTCATGCTCTCTGTGACTCTGGGCAACTTACTTATCCTGTCTTAGCCTCAAGTTCTTTATTTTTAGGTAAGAATATCATTTCGTAAAGAATCCAATTTTAAAAAATGGGCAGAAGACATGAATAGACATTTCTCCAAAGAGGGCATCCAGACGGCCAACAGACATGTGCAAAGATGCTCAACATCATTAATCATTAGGGAAATGGTAATCAAAACTACAGTGAGCTATCACCTCAGGCCTGTCAGAATGGCTAAAATCAACAACACAAGAAACAGGTGTTGGCAAGGCTGTGGAGAAAAAGAAACCTCCTTGCACTGTTGTTAGTAGGAATGCAAACTGGTGCAGCCATTGTGAAACACAGTGTGGAGGTTCCTCAAAAAATTAAAAATAGGGGCACCTGGGTGGCTCATTCAGTTAAGCGTGCGACTTCAGCTCGGGTTGTGATCTCACAGGTGGTGAAATCAAGCCCCACATCGGGCTCTCTGCTGTCAGTGCAGAACCCACTTTGGATCCTCTCTCTCTCTGCCCCTCTCTCTCTCTCTCTCAAAAATAAATAAACATTTTTTTAAAAAGATTTAAAAAAATTAAAAATAAAACTACCCTATGATCCAGTAATCATACTACTGGGTATTTACCCAAAAAGTACAAAAGCACTAATTCAAAGGGATACATGCACTCCTGTGTTTACAGTAGCCAAATTATGGAAACAGCCCAGGTGTCCACTGGCAGATGAATGGATAAAGAAGAGGTAGTGTATATACACAATGAATATTAGTCATAAAAGAAAAATGAAATCTTGCCATTTGCAACAGCATGGATGGAGCTAGAGAGTATTATGCTAAGTGAAATAAGTCAGAGAAAGACAAATACCATATGATCTCACTCATGTGGAAGTAAGAAACAAATGACAAAGGGGAAAAAATGGAGACAAACCAAGGAATGACTCTTAACTATAGAGAACAAACTGATGGTTACCAGAGGGTAGAATGGGGGAGGATGGGGAAAATAGGTGATGGGGATTAAGGAGTGGAAGAAAAGTCTGTCATTCTTTATTAGGGCTGTTATGAGGATTAAATGAGAAATTCTATTTCATTCAATTACCTTGTGTCCAGCGTATGATAAATGCTTAATGGTTATTAGATTTGATGATGATGGTGATGAATCACAACCTCTTTATATTACCATATTCTGGAGGCCATCCATCACAGTGGCAACCATTGACTCTGATGTCATGTCCAACTCTCCTGAATCTGCAGACGCAGGGAAATATTTTTGTTAAAACACCTCTGATGTTCACAGGAAACTGAATGGTCTTAATTGCAGAATCTTGTCTTTTCATAGCCATCAGCTGGAGTGCGGTTCCTGAGCAGCCGCTGGATGTCACTGCCAATGGCTTTCCACAGGGAACAACACGGAAGGCAATCAGGTGCCTTCAGGCCAGGTACAGCATATTGGGGCAGAAGGAGATGGTGGCTGTGCAGTCGTGTGTTACCACTATCTAGTTCCAGAACGTTTTCATCTCCCCAAAAAGAAACCCCGCACCCACTGGCTGTCATTCCCCATGCCCTTCTCCAGCCCCATGAATCTCCTTTATGTCTGTGGATTTGTCTGTTCTGGACTTCCCACTACATGAAATCATACAGTATGTGACTTAATTTACTTAGCCTAAGTTTTCAAGGCTCATCCATGTCGTAACATGTTATCAGTCCTTCATTCCTACATTCCATTGTCTGGATCTGACCACTTTTTGTTTCTCCACGCTTCTGTTAATGGATATTTGGGTTATTTCACTTTGGGGCTGTGGGAATAATGCTGCTGCGAACATTTATAGAATCTTTTAGGTGGACGTATGTTTTCAATTCTCTTGGGTATACCTTGGAATGGAATTGCTGGGTCATATGATAACCTCGGGAGGTTTTTTTGTTTTTGCTTTTTTTGAGGAACTGCCAAACTGTTTTCCATAGTAGCTGCACTATTTTAAACTCCTACCAGCAATGTATGGGTTTCAATTATCCTATATCCTTTACGACACTCATTATTGTCTCTTTTTATTGTAGTCATTGTGGGTGTGAAGTGCTATATGATTGTAGTTTTGCTGTGCATTTCCCTAATAATTGTTTGAGCTTCTTTTGATGTTGAGCATCTTATCATATACTTATTAGCTCTTTGTATATCTTCTTTGGAAAAATACCTATTCTGATCCTTTGCCCATTTTTTAACTTGGTTTTATTTATCTTTTATTGTTGAGTTATAAGGTTTCTTGATATATTCCGGGTACTAGTCCTTTATCACAGATGTATTTGAACGTATTTTTTGTCAGTTCTGCGGGTTGTCTTTTCACTTTTTGAAGGTGTCCTTTAAAACATGGAAGTTTTAAATTTTGATGAAGTCTGTTTAATCTGTTTTTTCGTGGGTGGTTTGTGCTTTTAGCATCACAGGTAAGAAACCATTGCCTGATTCAATATCACAAAGATTTGCTTTGTTTTCTTATAGTTTTATAGTTTCAGCTCTTAGGTTGATGACTTTGATCCCTTTCGAGTTAATTTTTCTATAAGGTGTGAGGTAGGGGTCCAACCTCATTCTTTTGCATGGGGATATCCAGTTGTCCTGCCACCATTTTTTTTTTTTTTTTTTTTTGGAAAGACTGTTCTTTCCCCTGGAAAATCTTGAAAAGAACACTTTCTTGGGCTTTACCACTAGGGATTCTGGTTTCATAGGTCAAGCTTGGAAGCCAAGAATCATTTATGAAGCTCCACAGTGATTGGCCTGGCAGAAAGGCAACCATGAAAGCAGGACTTTTTGTCTTCATATTGGCTTCGACCGAAATGTACAACATGTAGTCTGCTAGACATGAGACTCCCTGTGTGTTTCAAGGGTCATGCATCTGCCGTACTGGTTTTTCTTCTTCTAAATGCTCAGCAGATCCTACTCTACTTTTCCCTCCCAGTGAGCCACTGGTAGTCTTCAGTAGCCTGTGGCTGGGACGGGCTGTAGGGAAATGGCCTCTCCACCAAAGGCATTTACATCTCAGATGGACTGAGCTGCCACTGAGTGACTGTTGTAGGCTTTCTACCTTTTACAGGTATAGTTAACCCTTGAACTATAACCCTGGGGGGGTTATGGGTTCTGACCCCCCTTACAGTTGAAAATCCATTTATACCTTTTGATTGGTCAAAACCTTAACTGCCAATAGCTTGCTGTTGATTAGAAGCCTTACTGATAACATGAACACTTGATTAGCATGTGTTTCATATGTTGTATGTAGTACATACTGTATTCTTACCATAAAGCAAACCAGAAAAATGTTATTACAAAAGTCATAAGGAAAAGACATGTATAATACTGTATTTATTGAAAAAAATCCTTGTGTCACTGGACCCCACACAGTTCAAACCCATGTTATTCAAGGGTCAACTGTAGTTCTTTTCACTCTTGAGTTGCTTTTCCATTTCTTTACTATGTCCTTAAAAAGAAATTTTATAATTAAAGTTCACAGGTGGATTTGTTTCTTCTTTTTAATATGCTTATTTGCCAGCCTCAACACAGACAAAAATAACTTATATAGTTTTAGACCTTAAAAAAGAAGGTTTTGTTCTCTGCAGCCACTCAGCAGGGTCCAGATGGCCCAGTCTGCAGACCCAGACCCTTTCCTGTTAGCCCAGGCTGTTGAATTGAGTGATATTAACAAACTTGTTAGGGGTGGAGGTTTTGGGACCAGTTTTTCCCCCGAGGACCTCCTAGTTTCAGGCCACTGTTTGCATCTCCCAAGGGACCAGCTCTCAGCCACAGACCAGGGTGTGTGAGCAGAGCAGGTCCTGCCTTCACCGGGACCATGTTTCCTGCAGAGTTCCAGCTCTGCTCTACGGCAGCGACAGGCCCACAGCAGCTCCCCCTGGCCCCACCCACCTGACGGTGGCTCCTGTTTGTGCTTCGCTAAGGTCTAAATGCTCTTCTTCACTAGGAGTCCACACCCTCTTTTACCTTGAACGTTCAGCTCAACCACCACTGCCTTCTGGTTGTTGTAGGTCCAGAACGTCCAGGTTCGCTGCCTCCTGGAACCTCTCTTCAAACTCCTGTAGTGCTATATTCTCTGGCTTATACCGATATGTCAGTGCTTTCTGTTGATGAGGAGTACCTCATGTTCCCAAGCTCGCTCTGGCTCCCGTTACCCACATGACTTTGAACGAGTCCAGTTGCATTCCGGGCTTCCGTGTGTCCATATCTGTAAGATGAGGATGTTGGAGTAGATGATCTGAGGTCCCTGATGCGGTGTAGGTGTCTCTCCATTTAGGAGGCAGACTCCTTGCAGGGAAGAAGTGTATGGGGGAAAGAGCAGGAGCTTTGCAGTCCAAGAGACTGATGTTTAATTCCTAGCTCCCTTCCTCTCCAGTGTGTGACACCTTGGCAAATTACTTTACTTCTCTGAGCCTCCGTTTCCCCAACAGCAAAGCAAGGGTAACTAAGAGTATGTGTCACCCAGGAACGTGGTGAGAAGTGAAAGCGAATGTGGTGCAGGCTCGCAGCAAACACCTTGTTAAGGTTGGTTTCCCCTTCAGTTGCCCAGTGAAGCTTCATGTTATGTGCAGAAGAGTCAGCGTTTCTTTTATTCTAAAGAGTTACAGCTGCTGGGGAGAGAGCAGGTTCTCTCACTGCTCATTCCCAAGCCCTGGCATCCTAGGACCACCTTCTTTACCACCACGGGGCATATGAAAGCAGACGGATGTTAGAGACATTTAATATGCTAACACAATACGAGAAGAAAATACTTAAGTCTTTGTGTTCTTTTCCAAACAACGCGATGATAACAGACACCAGGTAAAAGACCCTCATTTTCAAGAAGCTTCATTTTGCTCTTGTCCCTAAAGTGGCAAATCCTTATTCCACCCCAGAGCATCCTGGAGACATCATTTACGTGGCTTATTGGATTATAAAAGAAAAGCATGAGGGGTTAAAAACAACAACAATAACAACAACAACAACCCTAAGTGTGCCTAAATATGTTAAAAGATAGGGCTAGATTAAGAACACCTATGTAAACCTGTGTCATCTTTAAGAAATTGTTTACGTATATATAATTTTCCTAGCTCTCTGATGCCCCAACCAGCAATGTCAACCAACTTACCAGGGAGAGCCTAATATCTAAGAACATAATTGTTGCTGCTGAAAGGAACCAGGGCTCCTTGGAGAGAAGTAGCTAGCAGCCAGGAGGATTGTTATGTTCCACAAATGACATGAGTGGTTATTACTGAGTAGGTCTCATTGGCAGAGGAATTACGAGTATGGCCACTCTGTTCTGCTGTTGATTAGGTCTTGAGAAAGGCCTTTCTTCTCTGGAGGGAGTTCTTGTTCAGCAGAGGAGTGGTTCCCAGCATCCCCCGTCTGTATAGATATAATACCTTAACATCACTCACAAGGCCATTCGCTTAGGCCAGAAACATTCATAAGAGAAAGTGCTGTTTGTTCCTCCAGAGGAAAGAATGCTGGAAACATTTTCAGAGCTGGTCTCAAGAAGCTGTGAAAGCAATGCCCTTGTCTTTTTTTTTTTTTTAACATTTATTCATTTTTGAAAGGCAGAGAGAGACAGAACGCGAATGGGGGAGGGACAGAGAGAGAGGAAGACACAGAATCCGAAGCAGGCTCCAGGCTCTGAGCTGTCAGCACAGAGCCCGATGCGGGGCTCGAACTCACGGACCGCGAGATCATGAACTGAGCCGGAGTCGGCCGCTTAACCGACTGAGCCACTCAGGCACCTCGATGCCCTTGTCTTATTCTTGATTTTAAGGACATGAATTTGCTATAGGTTTTTAATGATACCCTTTATGAATGTAAATGCTGTCTTTCCTAGTCCTCGTTTGCTAAAAGATTTTAAATCATTCTGTGACTGTTGAATTCTCACAAGTGCTTCTCTGCACATTTTTTCCTCATAATGACATTACATTTCTTTTTAATCTGTTAATGAGATAAGTTTCATTAGTTTCTTGGCTTTGGGTTTTCTTTTTACCTTTAAAGGAACCTTACATTCCTAAGCGCCGGCAGCCACTCGGGCCCAGTTCAAGCCCAGGGAGAGTGTGAGGGCTCAGGACCCCCGCTAAGCGATGATTGCTGCAGTGTAGCCTCAGTGCCCGCCAGGTGAGGGAACTCTCTGGCAGAACATACACTTCCCTACTTCACATATACCTACTGTGGCCACAGGGTCCGAGCTGATGGACAGCTCACATGGACAGTCTGTGAGGACGGGGAAGGGTACGGTGTGTGAAGATGAGACAGCACCTTCTTGGCACACACGTCTGCCTCTGCATCAGCTCGTGAACCACGTATAGTGAGGAAAGAAGGAGGCGCACACGGTCCAGATCCCGGCAGCCTGGATGGGCAGAGCCAGGAGAGCCCAGTTGGGCTGGTGAGGAATCCGCACTCACTTCCTTCACTGTCCCGAGCTGTGGCCTGCACGAAGCTTCATGTTAGAAGCAAAGGAAGGCCCACAGTGCCCGCAGGGGAGTCTGGAGGCTCTGCCTCCGGTGCTTGTCCGAGTGGACTTTGTAACCGTGGTTCACGTGGGGAGCACCACTCAAGCTTGAAACCCAGCTTCAGTGTCGTGAGCGGTATCACCCACAGGGCCGGCGCCCTTAGGAAGAAGTAGCCCAGCATGGCTGGCAGGGGTCCTGGGGGGAATTTAGTAATCCCACCTCTGTTGTCACCCCATTTGAGACTGTCACCTTCATGATTTCACGGCTGATGACATTTCTTAAGAGGAGATTCACTTTGTTAACCTCACCCCAATCAGGTCTACGTTTTCTTCATGTGAAGAACAGGTGGGGGGGGGGGGCGTTCCTGCACGTTCAAATTTAAGAAAGATACCAGGGGAAGCCCGGTGTCCCTGACAGGGGCCTGGTGTATATCAAACACTCATTAAAAATCTTCTTTGTCTTATCTTTCCAAACAGATCCCAAATCAGCAAAGTGGAACTCTTTAGATCATTTCAGAAACTGCTAAGCAGTATTTCAGAGGACAAGTGGCCAGACTCCCTCAGGTGACTCTGTTGACCCATTTTTTTTTTTTCATATTTAGGACGACTTGTGGTTTAATTCTGGTTTACAAATGGCAGGAAGCTTTGGCAGGAGTGGTGCTCAATGGGCCAGTGGGCACTTAGTTATCACCCGCATGTGCCTCTGTCCCCCGGGCTCCGATTGCAGGTGCAGATCTGAGGTGTACAGGAGGGGTGGTTTAGTGGTGCAGGGTTACAGAAGACTGGGGGGGAATTGGGGCTTGGTCTGCTCCAGGCCCCCCCTTCGCCCCCCTCCAGGTGGAAGGCAGGGCAGACATATGGGGCTGGCCCTATTGCTTAGAGGGCAATAGAGTCTATTAGGAACATCACTGTTCTCTTCCTCTGCTGCAGCTTTACAATTGAAATTGCTCCCAAAGAGGAATGTAGAGAACTATAAAACCGCTCCAGGGGCCGGTGGGTGGGTAGTCCAGTCCAGACACTTAGCTACTCAAGGTCAGTGCCCTCACTTCATACGCCAGATGCAAGCTCCAGGGCCCCCAAGCCCCTCACGCTTGGGACCACTGACTGCAAACTCAGGGGCTCCTGCTACCCCCTTAAGTTCACTAATTCACTGGAACAACTCAAATTCAGGAGTGCACTATACCTACAATTACTTTTTATTCTAAAGAATATAGATCAGGACCAGCTAAAAGAAGGGACACACAGGGCACAGTCTGAGAGGGTACCAAACACAATTCGTCTGTGTCTCAGGATGTGTCACCCTTCCAGCACATCACTGTGTGTCACCAACCAGAAGGGGACCCAAGTTTCAGCGTCCAGTGTCTTCCCTGTGCTCGTGTTACATACACCTGAATGACTCATTGACCACATGATGTGACTGAACTCATTCTCCATCTTCCCCTCCCATCAGGAGGTCAGACCAACTCCACTCTGTGGTTAGTCTCTCTGGCAGGGCCAGCCCCATCCAGATGTCTCTAGGGCCCACCAGGAGTCACCTCGTTAAGTATAAACTCAGGTGTGATCAGAGGGGTCCACCATGAATAACAAAGACATTTCTTTTTTTTTTTTTTAATGTTTATTTCTGAGACAGAGAGAGACAGAGCATGAGTGGGGGAGGGGCAGAGAGAGAGGGAGACACAGAATCCGAAGCAGGCTCCAGGCTCTGAGCTGTCAGCACAGACCCCGACGCGGGGCTCGAACTCACAAACCGTGAGATCATGACCTTAGCCGAAGTCAGTCGCTCAACCAAGTGAGCCACCCAGGCGCCCCAACAAAGACATTTCTACCCCTTGGGAAATCCTGGCGGTTTGAAGGTTCCCTCCCAGGAACCGGCAACAAGACCGGCCAAATTCTTTATTGTACAGCAGAGGGGAAGCCAAGGTGTTGCTAGAAAAGGCTATTTGAAGAGGCTGAACACTTGTTATCACCGTCATGCGTACTGCTGTTGGTAGTGATGCCCTCCAGTCAGTTTGGTCAGGAGTCACTCTGCTTGTTTTTTTGTCTGGAAAAATGAATCAAACTGACCAGGAGGTTTCCATACATTTTATGTGTCGGTGAAAACAAATCTGGACTGAGGTCAGGAGAGACTTTACTCAAAAGGATCATTGCAGTAAGAGAGGGGCTGTTAACAGCAGCAGCAGGACTGATGCCATAGCAAAGACACTCCAGTCCTAAGGTCTATAAGCCTCCAGGGCAGGCGGGAAGGAGTAGCCCTTTGTGGGGAGCAGTGAACAAGGCCGGAAAGAACGGGGCAGGGGGCATGGAATGCGCAGTTGGTGTGATGGGACGAGTAGACAGGAAACATCTTTTCTTGAGATCAGTCAATTGTCAGGAGGAGCCATTAAGAATAGGTCCCTGCATATTGTGATGCTGGCTCAGGCTGAGGGTGGGTCATAGTTCAGGGTTGGGAGAAGGACAGAAGCATAACTAATGTTGGTCAAGGAAGCAAGAATTTTGTCGAGATTGGCGTGTGGATGGAAACAGTTCAGCTAGTCATTATGAGACAGAGAATGGGAGTTTGAGGGTCCGTCATAGGTAAGCCAAGGGGGGGCATCCATGAGTCCTATCTGGGTCTTACAGGGAACGGGACTGTGCAGTAAGCCATTTCCCAGAACTCTTTAAACCAAAAAGTAGATAGTTATTCTTGTTATCTGATACCAGGAGGACCAGACAAGACTAGCATTGTTTATTCTCACCTGGGTTTTTTTTAATGATTATTTATTTTAAGAGAGTTCACACGCAAGCGTGGCAGGGGAGGGAGGGCAGAGAGAGAGAATCCCAAGTAGCGTTCACGTGGTCAGTGCGGTCAGCGTACAGAGCCCAACATGGGGCTCGATCTCACAAACCATGGGATCAGGACCTGAGGCAAAAGAGTCGGACGCTTAACTAAGCCACCCAGGTGCCCCCTTTTCTCCCCTGTTTCAATCCGTGTTGCTTTCTAGTGAATTTCCTACATTGGAGAGAGAGTAGCTGTTGGAAAGCATACCAAAATCCTCCCATTCCTAGATCTGTTCCTAGTCTCTGCTTAGACATCTGTCCAGCTGATTGCTCAGTTGGCCACCATGTTGAGCTGATCAGTGAGAACCTGTGTGCTTGGCGGTGTGTGTGCATTAGGGCGCAGAAGCTAGAGACCTACCACGAGTACAAGGAGGCTGCGTCTACTTACCAGGAAGCCTGGAGTGCGCTCCGAAAGCAGGCCTTTGGATCCTGGATCAGAAACCCACCGGATTATCACCAGTTTAAATAAGAAGGGCAAACTGCAAAGAGCTTATTAGTAGCAGAGTGTTTTTCAGCTGCTCACACTGGACGGCTTCTTCCTTTGTGCTGGACAAGCCTTAGCTTTTCTTGTGGCTGAGTCAGGAAAAAAAAAGTCTGCCATCTACCAGAGTGACATATCTCTTCTGGGTAATATGGACAGAATCCTGAAACATGGAACTATCCATACTTGACTGAAGTATCTCTCTCTGCTAAAACATCACCTCGCTGATGCCCTTGGCATCTGTCCTAACGTGTGTTATTGCTTCTCTAAAACATGGAGTAAGAACTTGGAATGTGACACTTGAAAGGTACTCTGCAGCAGCTCCGTTCTGTGTGTTCCCACGTTGATCTGGCAAGTATTTCTTGGGCTGAGATGGTGTCCGGACCTCTGCAAGTTTTAGAGCTTCCCTTGGCATAGTGGACATGTGCCGTTTCTTCCCTCGGAAGGTCATCCTTTCCTGCTCTATCCGTGGGACGTGGCTGAAGCAAACCTCACTCCCCAGCTCTCAGATTGTGAGGCAGCGCCATACAATCCTGGAACTACTGCCAGGGCGAGCAGGAAAGATGCTGTCTCCTCTCGGATCAGAAGCTCCAAGGACCACAGACTCGTGGGACTGTCTGTGGCTGCCTTTGCCTCCACACAGAGGCAGCCAGCTTGAGAATGAAGGCAAGAAAACAGGAAACAGCCAAAAGCATCGGCTCCCGTGACCTTGTTTGGATGCCTGAAGCCAGTGCCCAGCCTGGACTTCAAGTATGTGAGATAAATTCTTACGGCTGTTTGGGTTAAGCCTATCTGAGTAGGTTGTCTGTGGCTTTCAAATGAAAGAGTTCTGTCTAAAAGGCCAAAAGTCCGTATAGCAAATCAGCAGCAGACCTAGCTACCCATCCTCTTTTAACCACTATCTAATATTTAACTCTCAACCTCTCTGCTCCTTAAATTATTGATGGAAAGGGAAGTTCTCCGTGTCAGGATTATCCAAAGCTCTTCTCAAAGTCCTTTAGTATCTTGGTATAGCTTTTTTTTCTTTTAAGATTTTATTCGTAAGTAGTCTCTACACCCAGTATGGGGCTTGAACTCATGACCCCCAGATCAAGAGTCACACACTCCACCGACTGAGCCAGCCAGGCGCCCTGTCATTCTTGTATGGCTTTAAATGTTTTTTAATAACAGCTTTATTGGGATATAATTTACATTCCATAAAATTTACCCATTGAGAGTATACAATTTAGTGGCTTTTAGTATATCCACAGAGTTGTACAACCATCACCATAATTGTAGAACATTTTTGTTCTCTGTCAGAGGAGGGGGACCCTCATCGACCCAGTATGGTTCCCATTAGCCAGGCACTCCCCATTTTCAGTCAGCCCCACCCTCACCCCAGTCCTAGGGCTTCTTAGGTGATTCTGCGTACTTCTGTTGCACCACATCAAGAGGAACAGGACATCTGGTTGTCCTACTTTCAGTGAGTTCGCAGTGGGCTCAGTGGGCTCATCTTATCTATCCCGGTAGGAAGTTCCTAGTCACCCTTTCAGCTCATGGTTTTAGCAGCAGTGCAAGGGATCCCCGAGACCACCCTCAGGTTTGATGGTTCACTGGACACTCATGGAATGCAGCAAAACTGTTGTAGTTATTATTTATTTCAGCGAAAGGATACAGATTTTTTTAATCTTTTTTTTTAAATATTTTTTGGGGGGGAGAGGGCAAGTGGGGGAGGGGCAGACAGAAGGGGACAGAGGATCTGAAGGAGGCTCCGTGTTGACAGGCTGACAGCACCAAGCCCACGTGGGGCTTGAACTCATGGACCACAAGATCATGGCCTTAGCTGAAGTCAGATTCTCAACGGACTGAGACACCCAAGTGCCCTGAACGTTTTTGAGAGAGAGCAGAGCGTGTGGCGCACGCAAGCGGGGGAGGGGCAGAGAGAGAGGGAGACAGAGAATCCGGAACAGGCTCTGTTCCGACAGCCTCAAACTGTGGGCTCAAACTCACAAACTGCAAGATCATGACCTGAGCCACCCAGGTGCCCCTGAAAGGACACAAATTAACGTTGGCAGAGAGAAAAGGCACACGGGCACAGTCCAGGTGCAAGACTCTATCCTCCCTGTATCAACCATGTGCTTCTGATGCTTTGACATCCAGGGCCTTGCTCACCCTGGAGAGACTGCCCACGGAGGCTAGCCAACTCCCAGAGATAGTAAAAGATTGAAACTGAGCCCTCCAGGGGCACCTTGGTGGCACAGTTGGTTAAGCGTTTGGCTTCAGCTTCAGCTCAGGTCATGATCTGACGACTTGTCTGTTCAAGCCCCACATCAGGCTCTGTGCTGACAGCTCAGAGCCTGGAGCCTGCTTCGGATTCTGTCTCCATCTTTCTCTCTGCCCCTCCCCTGCTTGCACACTGCCTCTCTCTGTGTCTCAAATATAAATAAACATTAAAAAAAGAAAAGAAAAGAAAGTAAGCCCTCCAGAGTTCATACCCAGCCACGTGCTTTATGGGGCTCTCCCACTCTGGGCCACACTCCACCTGCCCTGATCGCCTCAGGTCCAGGTACCAGAAAACCAGGGACAGCCCTTGTGCCTCAGAGACCACTGAAATGAGTCCAACTAGCCAGTCCCAAGTCTGCTTACCCTGCCCCGTCCTTTCCTCCCCTTTACAATAACGGCTGTTGTGCGCACGTCCTCGCTCCTTCTGCCTCCTGACCCACCCTGGTGCTTCTCCGTGTGACTCCTTGTGGCCTGGCACGTCCTCTCCTCCTGCATTTAAAAACTGTCTCCCGTGGAGTTGCACACACAGCACTGAATTCCCCCAGAAATGATGTGTGACAGTATGGGCCAAGCGTTGCCAGCCTTGGATGCTGCTAACATGCTGCAGTGCACAGGACAAACCCCGTAACAAAGGAGGATTTGGCCCACAGTATCAGTAGTGCTGAGGCTGAGAAACCCTGATCTAGAGATTGTGTTTTCAGGTTTCATGAAACACCTCCTTTTGTGGTTACTGCTCCAAATCTGTACACAGTTAACTTTGTTTCACTTTTCTTTTCTTTCTTTCTTTTTTTTGGGGGGGAGGGGGACAGGGGTGGGGAGGTGGCTTTTTAAAAAACTATGTAAGGGGCACCTGGGTGGCTCAGTGGGTTAAGCGTCTGACTTCGGCTCAGGTCGCGATCTCATGGTCAGCACGGAGCCCAATTCAGATCCTCTGTCCCCCTCTCCCTGCCCCTCCCCTGCTTGCTCTCTCACTCTCTCAAAAATAAACATTTGTAAAAAACAGAAAACCGTTTCTGTATTTTAAACTATCGAAACAGCAGAAAGTCCTCAGAAGTGGCATTGTACAGGAAGAGGGACTCCCCCAACAGATTTTAGGCAGCTGCGCTTGTAATTCCAGAGGGTGGTCTAACAAAACGTCTTCTGAAATTTGGCTCTTGAGGGAAGTTTACGCTCCAGCATCATTCCTTTGTTCTTGTTCACAAGTGGATTCTGATGTGTCTATGTTTGCATAATTTTTAACTATTTTTCTTCAGACTTTTAAAAATGTGGCTCGATTTAAATAAGTGTGTGTGTATATTCCATGTAGTCATTTCTGCCTTAAAGCACGGGGTGAAATGCCTTGTTTTATGGAGTTTGCTAATGCCAAGCATTAGCTCACCGTCTGGGGAAATGAAGCCGCTACGGAGAAAATGACCCACGCTGGCTGCCAGCTCGGCCTGGAAGAGAAGCAGGCCCGTCTGATCTGGCCGTGTCTGTGGCTGGTGGAAAGCCGCCTCCACCTGGACCTTGGCAATACTTGTTGGCTTTAAGACAGTGTTCTGAGCAAGCCTTAGCCAGAGTTTTCCAGTTTCTAAAACCCGGTTCCCTTGCTAGCTAGTTAAGTGGTTTAGGACAACGCTGAGTTTTCAACTACCACCGTCCTCTTGTGATGCCCGTGGGGAAGCCAGATGAGCTGGTGAGAGGAGGCCCAGTGAGGCAGGAAGGTCACCAAAACCAGGAGGTGGCTTCTAAGTAGGAAGATGTGCCTGTGTGCTCCCTTTAAAGGGCTCAAGCAGGTCTTCCCAAAGACAGCTGTCCTGAAGGAGAAGCGGGATACAGAAAGAGCCAGGAAAGCAGAGAGTGTGAAGAAAACTTTATTTTCCAAAGTTCTTTTTGGACCGCATACTGAGGAATCGTAGTTGGCCTTCACATCTCGCAAACGTGAATCCCTTCAAACCTAAATGTGTCTGTACTGGGGTTAAGACTGACTTCCTGGAAGGCGTGGATCCAAAACAAATCTCAAGTAGCACCTGTGGTCCAAATGTGCAGACACACTAAAATGTGTGTCTGACACACTAAAAGTAATCAAGGGGGATAGAAATCAAAGAGTGGTTGTTGCCTGGTGGAGGAAGATGGGGGATGGGAGTTGAGGGAAAAAGGGCCTAAGGGGACTTTCTGGGATTTGGGGAATAATCTGTTTGGATTGAAGTGTTGATGACATGGGTGTCAATATTTGTCAGGATGTATTAAACTCTCCACTTAAACCCTCTGCGCATTTTATTGTGTGTAATTATACGTCAACTTAAAAATGTAAAAAAAAAAAAAAAAACCCAAACCAAAAACCTAGTCCTGTTATTTGCTATGGTAGAATAAACTTTGATCTGGATATTTAAGTAATTATGTTCTTTTTTTTAATCATCTTTTTTTAGAAGTTTATTTTGAGAGAGAGCGCACGCGCACACGAGACGGGGAGGGGCAGGGGCAGAGTAAAAGGGAGAGAGAGAATCTCAAGCAGGCTCTGCACTGTCCGCGCAGAGCCTGACGTGGGGCTCGTACTCACCAACCGTGCGATCATGACCAGAGCTGAAATCAAGAGTCACTTAACCAAGTAATCATGTTCTAGTACCAACTCTACCATTACTTCTATGTGGGTGTGGGGAAAATATTTAATCTCTGACTTCTAACCTGTCACCGGTTGTACCAAATGGGGTCCCAGCAATTAGGATGCTTAGTTTTTTCAAGTGTGAGGTAGGACTTCTCATAGAAATTCTTAACGTGGTAAATAACGCAACGAGAAATTTTCTCCAGGAAACTGAGCCCATGGGCGCTTTGAGATACGAATGGCCTCAGGCATGTTAGTAACTAGAGAGGGATGGAAATAACTCTGTGTCTTCACCTAATAACTCGGGTTCTGAATTTGGGTGTGGGTTTTTTGTCTCGTCTACTAACGAGCCAGCAGGGGTAGGAACCAGCTTTTAGAACTAAGCGCGTTCAGCATTGCTTTCCAGTCTCCAAATTCAGCAAAGTGTCTTAATAGGAAAAAGGCAAAGACAGAGTCACTCCAAGTGGGGACCCAGGCTGCCAAATGTTGGTCTCAAGCACATGTTCCCTGAACTTGGGCTTGGCTCCAAAAGGAGAAGAGCTCACAATGGAAACAGTGATGGCTGTTTGCTCAGGCAGCCAAGAGAATGAAAAGCGCATTGAAACCCAGCAGTGTCTCCATGGGGAGAGGTACGGTGGGCCCCTGGGTGGTGAAACCAACCTGACAACAGAGCAGGAGAACAGGGCCCATTCCCAGCATCCCCCGTCAGTTCAACAACAAGACCTTTCTGTGCAACCTCAGGAGATCTCTGAGAAATTATACCGTGGGCAACCCAAGCTTCGCTCGGCAATGGTGCTCACGCAATCCAGTTCACCCGTGGCTTGGTTGAATTCGATTCTGTTATTTGAGAGAAAAGAGCTCTTCTCGATGTACATTCCCTCATCCCTGCCAAGATTTCACCAGATTCCTTTTTTATTACTATTCCTTATGGACCGTTTTGACCTCCAGTGAGTCCCTTTTCGGCTGGGGTTTTTGTGTGTGTGTGTGTGTAATTTTTTTTATTTCCTTAAGCAATCTTTAAGACCAACATGGAGCTCGAACTCATAACCCCGAGATCAAGCGTCGCCTGCTCCAACTGAGGCAGCCAGGCGCCCCCTCAGCCGATGTTTCCACGCTATACTTTTTGTTCTTGGTTTATCCAGTACCACGGTGAACCCCCCTCTGTCCTTGGCCCATCATAACTGCCAGGCTGAGAAACCAGCTGGCAGTGGGAGAAACAAGGCTTCGGGGCGATAGAGTGGCCAGATCCAGACCACAGCGTTCACTCGCCTGTGTGGACACGGGCAGACCAGGCCGTGCAGCCCATCTCTTTGCCTCCTTCACGAAAGATGAGGGCCGACATGGGTCAGTCTTTTGCTTCCATACGGTTTGGAGGAATTCTGTTCTAAAATGGATGGTGGGGCACCTGAGTGGTCCAGTTGGTTAAGCATCAGACTCTTGGCTTTTGCTCAGGTCATGATCTCACGGTTCATCAGTTTGAGCCCCGTGTCGGGCTCTCCGCTGACAGTGTGAAGCCTGCCTGGGATTCTCTTTCCCTCTCCCTCTCTCTGCCGCTCTGCTGTTTGCTCGCTCGCTCTGGGAAGGAAGGAAGGAAGGAAGGAAGGAAGGAAGGAAGGAAGGAAGGAAGGGAGGGAGGGAGGGAGGAAGGAAGGAAGGTGCATAAACTATGGTGCAATGGTTGCAAACCCAAATATTTCCAGGAGTAGGAAACTTTGTAAAGAAAGTAGGTGCAGTGAGCTGAGAAGTGTATTCCTTGTCCAGTGAGGTGCCATTATTTTGTTCCAGCTGATTGTTGGCAGATGTTCAGAATCTGGATGTTTACTTTTATGTCTAGGGGCCACAGAGAGACACAGGCCTTCGATGCGTATCCTCTGACCTAGCAGGGCAAGGATGGGTTGTGGCCATAGACATGACTTGGAAGTGCGGCTCCAGGATGTACTGGTTGTGTGATCTCGAATCGGTCAGAACATTCTCAGAGTGTCAGCGTCGAACTCTTTGAAGCGAGGGCAACGCTGCCCCAGCAACAGGGTCTCAGGGATAAGATCAGATCACGTAGAACACAGCCATGAGGAGGGCCGCCTAGCCGGCACACAGGAAACGCCATCCTTGGTATTTTAGCTCACAAGTGACTCTAGAGTTGGCGAATCCTGATTTCCAGAGCTTTTGCTAATAAACCTAAGAGACTGTCCTTAGGAGGAGCCTACTGGACACGTGTTTGTGGAGCCTCTCGCTGCACACCAGGCACGCGCGTTTGCCAGCACAGACCATCTCCGCTCCACATCTGGAAGCAGAGGCCTCTCTCCAGCTGCCAACGGGGTGAGGAAGCGAAGCTGTTGATCACAGAGGTATCTATAGATCCTCCCACTAACTGTGGCTTTGCCTCCCTGATGTCAACCGCCAGGATTGGGGTTTTCCTCCCTAAGGAAATCAAGATGAAAAGGGGAGCCAATTGCACTTTTTAAAGCGTTCCGACATTTGGTCTAATGAAGAGCAAGCAAGCCTTCTGAGAATAAGAAAATTGACATTGCCTCCTTCCAAATTCTCCTTGGAGATCCTTGGGCCACCATTGGGACTGGTGCCTGGGTGCCCAAAGCTGCCCCGTGCCCTCCCTGTGGCCACCGTGTGTTTCAGCCACTGCTGCAAAATTAAGACGCGTCAGTGCTTGTTACATAGGCTCTCGGCCCCAGGTCGACCAGCCCCCTGTGCCTTCTGAACACCATCAGCATGGCAGGCATGACGCTGCGCGCCAGAGGTGCAGGGATAGGGACGGTCCTCTTGTTCCTCCTTGACCAATGGGGAAGACGGGCAGGTGCCTTCACGGTGGAACAGCGCAGTGTGACGGTGGCCGTGATAGAGACCTAACACCCAACTGGGGGAGGGGCGCAAGGCGGACGGTAGGATCACGGGTTAGCGGGCAAAGAGAAATGGTGGCGCCTGCGGGACAGTTTGCGAGAAGATCTGAGGTTCAGTCACCACATACAAAGGCCAGCGAGGAGAGCAGGGCACGACTGGGCTGGCGGAGTATGAGGAGCTCGAGGGGCACCTGGGGCAAGTCAGAGAGGACTTGGGGTCTTCTCCTGAAGACTCAGCACTTCAGGGATGGTGAGAAAAGGGTGTTGGGATGGAAGCGGCATTTTAGAAAGATCGCTCTTCTCTGCGGCAGGGAGGCTAGAATGGCAGGGGCAGGGATGGTGGCGGGGAGACCACAGATGGGGGGGTTACTGGAGTCATTAAAAGAGGAATGCTGAAGCCCAGACAGTAATGGTGTCAGGAGCCATACGGAGAGGACCAAGCAGAGAAATACCCAGCAGCCAGTGGGGCTGATTGGCTGGTTGCAGGTAGGGGATGAGCAGGAGGGAGGAAGGAAGGAGGATGCTCCCGGGTTACTGCTGGGTGACAGGACGGACGGAATGTGGTGCCACGTATCGGGTAGGGGACCCAGGAAGAGGAGCCGCAAGCCGAGGATGATGAGCTCAGTTTCCGAGTACTACCTCGGGATAAGGACCAGGGGTGGGCACTTTGAAGGGAGTGGTTCGGGGCTCAGGAGAGACAGATGGACTGCAGACAGAGATGGGGGGGCCATCTATTTCTAGGAAGTCCTTGAAGATGTGAGTTAAGGTAAAATCATCCAGAGAGAATGTGGGTAGAAAGAGAAGAAACATGGACCCTGGCCTGAGCCCTGGAGGCCATGGAGAGCTCAGGAGAAAGCGGAGAAGCACAGAGAAGAGTGTGACCAGCCAGTTAGTAGCTTCAAGGCCGGGTGGGGGTGGGTGGGTGGGGGGAATAATCTCCTCCCCCACTGGGGGACAAGGTTATTTTTGGCATCCTCAGCAAGTACAGGGTCAGGGAAGTAGGAGCTAACCTCTCCTGGGCCGAGGAGGGAAGCGGAAGTGAGGGATCGAGTCCCCCTTGTGCTCTTCCTCGAGAAGGACCCGGTCTCTGTTCTTGCCGGTGTAACTTAGAAACAAAAAGCTACGGAATACTTCAAACATAACAATAAAAAGAATAACACCCACCACACAATCAGTGGTAACCATCTTGCTACATTTGCTTTGTGTTTTTATTTTGTGGAGAAATAAAATAGGACTAGTTGTTTTTGAGCCCCCACATTTACCTCCTGCCTCCCTGAGGCTGTTCCCCTCCGTTAGGTAGCCACCCTCAGTTGTGTGGTTTCTGCTTCCATTACGTACGTCTGCATCTATAAGTAATACGTACGATTATTCCGCATGTTTAAAAAAAAATTTTTTTTTAATGTTTATTTATTTTTGAGACAGAGAGAGACAGAGCATGAATGGGGGAGGGGCAGAGAGAGAGGGAGACACAGAATCGGAAGCAGGCTCCAGGCTCCGAGCCATCAGCCCAGAGCCCGACGCGGGGCCCGAACTCACGAACTGTGAGATGGTGACCTGAGCTGAAGTCGGACGCTCAACCGACTGAGCCACCCAGGCGCCCCTATTCTGCATGTTTTTAAATTTGATAGAGATGATATCATGCTGTTTCTGCATCTCGCTTTTTTCCTTCATCAGCACCATTTCGGGGGTCTGTTTCTGTTGACACGTGTAGCTGTAGCGCATTCACTTTACTGCTGTTGTAGTTTCCTTTATATGAATATACCACATAGCATCCCCTCTATTGTCCTGTTGATGAATATTATACATGGGTGGGGATATTTCTAGGCTATATACCTAGACGTGGACTTTGCTAAGTCATGGGTTATCTGCATTTTTAATTTCACTGGATATTGTGAAATTGCTTTCCAGTGTGATGGTACCAACTTCCACTCACAGAAGCAGTTTATGAGAATTCCAGATGTTTCACATCCTCCCACCATTTTTATATGCTGCAACGTAATTTGGCCAGTTTGAGGAGTGTGCAATGATATCCCATAGTTTGCTTTCCATTGCATTTCCACAGTGCCACAGATACAACCAGTGTGAGACTGTATCTTTTAGTATAGAGCTTATGCACTGCACAACTGTAGGGGGCACTGTTCACACTGTAATCTTTGTGAAAAGCACTCTCTAGAGTTGGTGCAATGTGCCACAGACACAGTGGCTTTGAGTAAAGTTAAGGATTTTCTGTTGTTCTCCTTTGCCTGTTGTTCTAATTGGGCTGTTCTATCTTATTCATTGGAAGAGTTTTTTATTTACTCTGGATGTAAATTTTTTTTTAAATTTATACCTGTTGCAAATGTGATCACTCTGTGGCTCCTATTCTGTTATAGTACTTTTTTCTTGTACAAAAGTCATTTTTTAATTAAAAATTTTAATGTACTTAAAGTTATCAGCTTTTCCTTTTATCATTTGTACTTTTGTATCTTGACTAAGAACTCCCTCCCTTGTCCAAGGCCATAGATATTCTAAACTTCTTGTGGGTTTTACTTTTCCACATTTAGATATTTAATTCCTCTTGTTATTTTTTGCATGGTGTAATATGGGGATTTTTTTTTTTTTTTTTTTTTTTTTTTTTAGTATTTCCTTATTTAATCTCTATCTACACCCAACATGAGGCTCAAACTCATGAACCCAAGATCAAGAGTCGCATACTCTTCCAACTGAGCCAGCCAGGTGCCCCAGGATCCATTTTTTTTCCATATATAGCCAATTACAGAATATAATTAACTAATCCATCATTTTCCCTTTGATTTTCATGCCTTATGTATATATATATAAGGCATGAAATATATATATATAGGCATATACATATATGTGTGTATATATATATATATATATATATAAAACATTTTTTTTAAGTTTATTTCTTTTATTAGGAGAGAGGGAGAAAGTGTGAGTGGGGAGGGAGCAGAGAGAGAGGAGCAAGTGAGAATCCCAAGCAGGCTCCACACCGTCAGCACTGAGCTGGACATTGGGCTGGAACCCCTGAACCATGAGATCATGGCCTGAGCCAGAGACGGATGCTTAACTGACTGGGCCACCCAGGTGCCCCCGTCACTGTTATGTTTTAAACACAGGTCTGTTTCTGGGTTTCTGTTGTGTTTCCTGGCTTATTTGTCTGTCTCTATTGCCATATGGTGCAGTGTTAATTACTTAACTACTGCTAAGATAAGTCTCCCCAGCTTGTTTTTCTCATCACCTCTTGGTTATTCTTGGCCTTTTGCTCTTCTAGTTGGATTTCGCATCAGTTGTCAGATTCCACAAAAAACAAACAAACAAACAAAAACTGGTTGGGATTTTTATTGGAATTGTAGTATAGGTTAATCTGGAGCAATATGCATCTGTACAATATTGGGTGTTCTCATCCTCGAATATGGTATATTAGTGTATCTGTCCTTTTGTTTAGATCTTTCGTGTCCTTCAATAATGTTTTGTCATTTTCTCCATGAAGGTCTTGCATATGACATTAAATTTATTCCTCTGCACTTATAGATTTTCGCTCCTATTGAGAATGAGATCTTTTTTCCCTATTATACTCCCTAAGTGTTTATAGCTGGTATGTAGAAACAATATCCATATTTGTAACTCACCTGATATCCAGCAACCATGCTGAACTTTCTGACTTGTTCTAAGTTTTACAGATTCTCTTGGATTTTTCTGTGTAGATTATCACTGTCTACATTTAAGAACAGTTTAGTCTTCCTTTCTGATTTTTATGCCTCTCATCTACTTTTCCTCTCTTACTGTATTGCTTTTATGCCAGGACAGTGTTGAGGAGAAGCAGAGCAGTGACAGCAGTCTTTTTTAACAGCTTTAATTGAGAATATTGAGATAAAGTTCACATGCCACAAAGTTCATCCCTCAGACTTCACAGTACAATTTGTATTTGTTGACTGGTTCTTCATTTCCCTCCTGATTTGTCATGCCACCTCTGACGTATGTTTTCTATACAGATCTATTTCTGGGTTCTGTTCCATTAGAGTACTTGTCTATCCCAGTATCAGTACCTGTCATATTACCTTATTTACCGTAGCTTTAAATATTTGCTGTCGGGGCACCCAGGTGGATCAGTTGGTTAAGCATCTGGCTCTTGATTTCAGCTCGGTTATGATCTCACCATTTATGAGTCTGAGCCCTGCAGTGACAGCACAGAGCCTGCTTGGGATTCTCTCTTGCTCCCTCTCTCTTTCTCTCTCTCTCTGCCCTACCAGAGCATGTGTGTGCATGCACTCTCTCTCTAACTAAACAAACATTTAAAAAATGGTAATAGTCATATTTGTAGATTTTTTATGGGTTCCCTTTATCAAGTTAAAGAAGTACCCTTCTATTTGCTAAGAGGTTTTTTAAAAGTTATGCATGGATTTTGAGTTATTTCTGGTGTTTTTTTCTTCATCTATGAGATGATCATATAGTTTTTCTCCTTCAGTTATTAATTTGGTGTATTTTTTTTTAAGTTTATTTCTTATTTTAAGAGAAAGAGGGGCGCCTGGGTGGTTCAGTCGGTTAAATGTCCGACTTCAGCTCAGGTCATGATCTCACCGTTTATGAGTTCGAGCCCCACATCTGGCACTGTGCTGACAGCTCAGAGCCTGGAGCCTGCTTCGGATTCTGTGTCTCCCTCTCTCCCTGCCCCTCCCCCACTCATGCTTTGTCTCTCTCTCTCTCTCTCTCTCTCTCTCTCTCTCTTTATCTCTCTCAAAAATAAATAAACAGGGGCACCTGAGTGGCTCAGTCAGTTAAGCATCTGACTCTTGGTTTCAGCTCAGGTCATGATCTCCTGGTTTCATGAGTTCAAGCCCTGAATCAGGCTCTGTGCAGCACAGAGTCTGCTTGGGATTCTGTCTCTTCCTCTCTCTCCCCCTCCCCTGCTTGCTGTCTCTCTCTCTCTCTCTCTCAAAATAAATAAACTTTAAAAATTAAAAAAATAAAATAAAATAATTTTAATAAACATTTTAAAAACTTAAAAAAAAAAAAGAGCGAGTTGAGCATGCGTGCGAGTGAGGGTGAGGCAGAGAGAGAGGGGGAGAGAGAGAGAATCCCAAGCAGGCTCCACACTGACAGCAAAGAGCCCGAGGACATGGGGCTGGATCCCACCAACCGTGAGATCATGAGCTTGAGCCAAAATCAAGAGTTGGATGCTTCGCTGACTGAGCCATCCAGGCACCCCAGTTTGGAATATTTTATTCATAGACATAATGATGGACTATATAACCCATTCTTGAGCTAAGCTCTACCTGGTCATGATTTTTTAGTACACTACTAAATTTTATATACTAGTAATTTATTTAGGATTTTTCTCTGTTGATAAATGAGATCTAATTTTTCTCTCTTACAAAGTTTTGGGCATTAAGATTTTAATTCTCAAAATGAATTTGTGATTATTCCCTTTTTCTAATCTCTGTAAGCTTAAGAAAGGGTTAAGGATTCTTTACATAGTTTGATAAAATTCATCTGTAAAATCTTGCTAGTGTATTTTAAGGACTAGAGTTGGGTGAAACTAGATGCTACTTTTTAAAAACTTTTCAAACCTTTATTCAGATGCTACATTTTAAAGGCAAGATTGACAAATCCATTTTTTTATTACATATAAGACTGCTTTCTTCAATACTTTGTTTCATAGATAATAGCTACTCCTTCCTCTGTTCCAAGAATACTTTATAATATTGCTCGTAATTATTGATTTATGTATAGGTTTATCCCCATACTGTAAGTTTCTGAAAGACAGGGTAACATTTTTATTCCTGTTTATGCCTCAGTATCCAGCAGTTTGAGGCATACTGTAAATAGAAAAAAAACAAGCATTATGAAGTGATTTCACAATGCCAACTCTGTCTTTCCTCTTAAATCTCGAGTTTTAAATCTCCTTAACTCTGTCACTTGATAGCAGTGTAGCTGTGAGAATTACACTCCCTGTCTCATAAGTGCTTTTTGAAGACTAACCACGATAATATATGTAAATCATCTGGTATCCAGTGTGTGTTCAATAAAAGTTATAAATTACTTTTTTTTAATTAAAAAAAATTTTTTATGTAATCTCTATGCCCAACGTGAGGCTCGAACTCACGACCTGAGATCAAGTCGTGTGCTCTACCAACGGAGCCAGTCAGGCACCCCTGTAACTTAATTTAACTTTTTTTTAATGTTTATTTTTGAGAGAGAGGACAAGCAGGGAAGTGGCGGACAGAGGGAGACACTGAATCCGAAGCAGGCTCCAGGCTCTGAGCCGTCAGCACAGAGCCCGACACGGGGCTTGAACCCATGAACTGCCAGATCCTGACCTGAGCCGAAGTCGGACACTTAACCGACTGAGCCACCTAGGTGCCCCAAATTACTTTTAATTTTGAAGGAAAGCAAAACACAGCTGACTTAGAGACACTTGCTTTTTGATTTTCTTCTTCTCTCTACTACTGTTCATTTGTGGGTTTGTGGTTGTGAAACAGAAACAGGTCAAAATGCCTTTGAAAAGCTATCCCTCCTCCACTGCTCTATAGTCCTATCCTGTTCACATGGTTAAAAAGAGGGTTTTTTACCACTCCTTCCTACCAGTCCCTGCCTCAGGCAGGGATGGGCGAGAAGCTATTTGGTAATTCAAGTGAGGCCAGAATCCTCCTGGGGACTTTTAACATTGTCCTCAGAAGAAATGCTCTCCCACTGGACTTGCAAAGCTGACGGGGCCACTTTGCCATGACATGAGAGGAATCTGCCTGAGAATGAAGTCAACACAGAGGGAAACAAAACCAAGAGGAAAGAGTTTTGATGTTATCGTTTGATCTCTGGTTCAAGCTATGTCTGAAGCAAATGAACTATCCCTGTACAATAAGTGAAATAATAAATTGCCTTTTTAGAGCTTAAGCCAGTTTGAGTTGGGTGTATGTCACTGCAAACAAGATTCCTTTTAACACAGAACTTGTTCCTTCTTTTTACCTTGCCCACTCAGAGGTCAGTTTCTCCCTGTTTCTAGTTTAAAACTACCAGCAAAGAGACTGCAGATTTTATTGGGTCAGGTTTCAGAAAGACCAACATGATGCTTAATGACAAGAGTTTCTTCTGATCCCACCTGGGGAGCTGAGATCTGTAGAGAGCTTTGACGGGTTGCTTATATAACTTGGTAAAGTTATATTTCCTCTGTAGAAAGTTTAAGGCAGTTATTTTAACTACATGTTCCCAGATCGTGGGCTGATACCTAGTTGCTTTATTCTGATTATCTATGTAGGGCTGTAGCCTGCAACACAATCAATCTAAGGAAGATTTGGGAAAGTAACTAAGTGTTCCTCTTAGATGCATGTGTGTTGTGCCTCCACATTTATACTAATTTGTGAGAAATCATGCAATTCATGGACATGGGAAATCTAATCGTGACTTTTAGGAAGAAGAGACTGGAGAGCAGCACTAGAAAGAGTGCGGGTACATTTAAGAGTACATTACGGGGGCACCTGGGTGGCTCAGTCGGTTAAGCGTCCGACTTCGGCTCAGGTCATGATCTCACAGTTTGTGAGTTCGAGCCCCACATCGGGCTCTATGCTGACAGCCTGGAGCCTGCTTTGCATTCTGGGTCTCATTCTCTCTCTGCCCCTCCCCAACTTGTGCTCTGTCTCTGTCTCTCAAAAATAAATAAAAATATAAAAAAAAGAAAAAAAAGAGTACGTTACGGTCTACAGTTATTGTCCCAACACTGTATAAAATAGTGAAAGCCTGTTAACAACCCAAACACCATTAATGGGACTAGGCACGTAATAATGGTATCTTCACACAGTGCAATACTATTTGTCTATAAAAATGAATGAAAAGGCTCCCTATCAACTGATATGGAAAGATCACCAGGATATACTATTAAATGAAAAAAAAAGCAACGTACATAAATATATATGGTTTCTTTTGTAGAAGAAAAGGAGGAGGAGTGGGAGCAGCACTTCTCAATGTCTGGCACACAGCAGTGCTGAGATTGGAATGTCTATCTTTCTATAGTTTTTAAAGCTGAATATATCCATGTGGATATATTAACCATTAAAAAAAAAAAAAAAACCCTCTTATGACACAGACCCCTGCTTCCTGTCCTAGGCTGTGCTGCTACGGGCCGCACAATGCCTCCCGCTGGCCCAGCAGACAACAGGGCTAGGCTCTCACCCATCTGTAAGAAGTAAATAAACGACATGGTCACACTGCAATGCCTTTATAAGAGGAAGTTTTATTGTTAATTATTTACCTTAATATTTTCAGAAAGAGGAACAGATAAGCTCAATCCAACATGATTGGCAGTTGGCAAAATCTAGTGAAGCAAGTGTTCTGATTGCTAAGGATTTAATTTGGGTGCTTTTAATACTTAACCATCTTTAACACTTCAAACATAATCCAGAAGAAATGCATCATCTCCCTCCCTTTCACTTTAATACCCCACCTACCTCACTTTAATATGGAAATATCTTCATTAAATAGGATCCCCAGAGGAACAAGTTCCCTGGAGTATAGCCATGAGGACAGTGCACAAAAAGGAAAACTCAAAATAAAACTCTGTATGATAATTTACTAGTCTAAGGAAACAAAACCTTCCAATATATTAAGAAATAAATCCAGTTACAAATGCACTGACAGGTCTACGTGAAGAGGTCTGGTAACTGAAAATGGCCGGCTATTTACAAGATACACAAGCAGGAGCGGCGCACCCAGCCCAGCACTGGCCCTCAGAAGCCAAAAGTGTTCTCTCCACTGTAGGCCACATACAAGAATCCGTCTTCATCTTTTTCCTTCTCGTAAAGCTGTCCCATAGTTAGGCTTGAAAGAGAAAAACAAAAAACAACATTGAAAATTGGGTTTGGTCACTGAGTCTACCCACAAGGTGCTGGGAGCGAGTCGGTTTGAAGATAAGGGACTTGACTACTAAAACAAGCTGCCTGGGGCGCCTGGGTGGCTCTGTAGGTTAAGCATCTGTGCTGACAGCTCAGAGCCTGAGCCTGCTTCAGATTCTGTGTCTCCCTCTCTCTCTCTCTGCCCCTCTCCCACCCACTCTGTCTCTCTCCGTGTCTCTCAAAAATAAATACACATTTAAAATTTTTTAAAAAAAAATAAAAACTAGCTGTTCTACCGTGCTTTTGGTGGTAGACAAGAAAAGTAATTGAAATCTTAGCACTGCCGTGTGCCGACAATCCAGCTTTACAGAAGGGAAATGGAGCCAGGATAAATTAGGCCTCTGGCAATCAGTAGACAAGACTAGAATCAAATGTCCATTCTCCTGCCCTGAAGCAAGGCCATTTAACCCACCCTCACGCCAAGTTATTCCTTCAGAGGCCAGCTCTGGTTAGCACTTGAATGCTTTCTGGATGCCGAGGGCAAGACAAAAAAACTAAGCAAAATGAAGAGCCTAAGCAGCCCATCCCTGTGTGGGTGGAGGGCCAAGGTAAAGAAGTGTACATGGAGCGTGCTTCTCCTTCAGGCTCATTTGAAGGTGGATCATTTGTACCTAACGTAAGTACAAGTGGGTTCATTCTTGTAGATGCTCCCCCACCAAAAACCCTGTGCCCCCGAGATCGGCATCGGTGCCATCAAAGAGAAGTTATTTTCCTCACACGTAATGCAGAAAGTTCTCAGAATATATCTGGAATCCAGAGAAACTCTGCCCAACCTTCCGAAGAACCCTCCAGAAATAGGTATTGTTTAAACATGTGTGGGTGGGAAAACTGGTTTTCCCTAAGCCATAAAACAGACTGCAGTACAGGAGACCTAATCTAGTTCTCTGCCATGAAACTGAGCTGTACCGGCTCCAGGGTAAGACTAGTAACACGGGGAACCCCAGGCGAGCTCTGGCCACGTGACTGTTCTAGGAGAGCCGAGGAGGAGGCACAGACATGTGCTAAACATCAGTGTGACCACACGCGTGGGGTCAACCAGAACCAGCAGTAAGATACCAGTCTGAGAGCCAGCTGAAGACGTCAGAGGTCACTAGCTGGACAGGTCACAATAGGTGCTCACATGCAGGATTCAGTAAAACTGAGGCAGGGGGGCGGGAGATGGAGGGGTCCGAGGCCTCAAGCTGGTGAAACAATCACAGCCCCACCCTGCTGCTGTGTTCCTAGCAGGCCTCATGGGACCTCCATATAAACAGGGATACAGGCCACATTTTTATAAAGGGGAATTTTTCCTTTTCTCTTCTTCCTGCCCAATTGCAAGGTTAGCCCGGTTGGCTGTGTGGGTAGATGAGAATTCTTAAGTAACAAGTGGGGGTGGATAGGTATGAATACAAAGGACCTGTCACCAGCATCTGGTAAACGGCGCTCCCTGTGAGGACCTCCTAACCTGGACTCCACAGAAAGACTTCCTGGAATGGCCCTATCCACTAGTGCTATTTCTGCCATGATAGAGATGTCCTGTATTTTTGCCGTCCCATACAGTAGCCGCTGGCTACATTCAGCACTTGAAATAAGGCTCCCTGAATTGGGATGTGCTGTAAGTGTAAAACATATACACGATTTCAAGACCTGATATGAAAAAAGGATATACAAATCTCAATTTTTATTACCTGCTGAAATGACATTTTAGATATACTAAATAAAGTATACTATTAAAATTAATTTCACCTGTTTCTCTTTAAATGTACTGGAACATTTTAAATTACATTTGTAATGTAATTTGCACAGGCCATTTCTCGACAGCACTGACCTGGAACATGTGAGGACTTGAGGGACAGTGGGTAGAGACAGGAACCCCATCCTGGGGACCCCTAGAGTGTTGGGTCTCAACCTCAGCTACACAACAGAATCTCTGGGGAGCTTTAAAACCTCTCCCTGCCCAAGCCCCACCCCAGACCAATTAAATCAGAATCTCTGGAGGTCGGAGCCAGGCATCAGTATGTTTTAAAATGCCCAAGATGATTCCAGGTGCAGCTAGGTTGAGAACCGGTCTCTCTGCCAGAGGAAGACACATGTTAGTCTTTGCCTGTTTGAGATGCTCATCTTTAAGAGTCATGTGATCTGGGACTGGAGTAAGGAGCCAGCGGCTAGCAAAAGGCTTGACATGGAGCTCAGTCTCTCAGGAAGATTCTTACCCTGGTGGTTGGGAATGCCCTGAGGAACCCTGCTTTTCTCTGAGACTCCTTAGAATGAGGCCACAGGGAAAACAGCTACAGTTATTGCCACAGCTCTCTTAGCCCCACGTCATCCTAGTATCCAGGATGACCATGACGAGCACCTGTCCTCCCCTCTCCCCACCACCAGTACCAGAGGGATTTAGAGGCAGAGGTCAAAGACACTGTGTGCAGTTCAAAGGCGGCCACCCTTGATGCCAATGTCAAGTCTGGCTCCATCTGAAGACTAAGTGTGCTCTTTTCCTAGCAAGTTAGCAGCCCTAGTGCGATGGCTCTAAATCCCACTTCTGAGTAAGAAACACTCGAGGAGCTCATAAATACCAGCGGCCAACCCCTGACTCTGCCTAATATGAACAATGACCACCGGAGCCACGCTAAGGCAGGCTCTGAGACTGAACGCGGAGGCCCATCATCATGCGGCTCTCGTTCCTGCCTGCTTTTAGATTCCATCGTCTTCTAGGTAAAACCTGCATTTGTAAATCTCTCTAACCAGTGCCCCAGCAGCTATGGAGGGTGATCATAAAACTCCTAATTATAATACCACTTACGTGCCAAGCACTGTTCTAAGTGTGTTTATATTAACTCTTTTTTTTTTAATTTTTTTTTTTAACCTTTATTTATTTTTGAGACAGAGAGAGATAGAACATGAACGGGGTGGGTCAGAGAGAGAGGGAGACACAGAATCTGAAACAGGCTCCAGGCTCCGAGCTGTCAGCACAGAGCCCGATGCGGGGCTCGAACCCACGAACTGCGAGATCGTGACCTGAGCTGAAGTCGGACGCTTAGCCGACTGAGCCACCCAGGCGCCCCTATATTAACTCTTTTTATCCTCACAACAATTTTATGAGGCGGCCTAAGTTTAGAAATAATAAAAGTGAGCCACAGAGAAGTTAAGTGACTCACCCCAGATCACACAGCTAGGACACACTCTTACCACTGTGCTGGGCTGCCTCCAAGTGCATACACAGATCCATTCTACTGGCCGAACGGCAGCATCCCGTAGCTCCCGCAGAGGTCTCCCTGAGAAAAGCGCCTCTCACACACACAAACGTGCATACAAAATCACTGGCACTCTAGTTCAAGTGCCCATCTGGATTCAGTAGGTCGGAGTGGGGCCTGAGATTCTACGTTTGTAACAGCTTCCCAGGTAAGGCCGCCACTGCCAGCCTCTGCGTCACACAGAGCTCCCTCCTTCAGATCCTGTAACGTGACAACTGTTGTGCCTGGTGACTGCAAGATTCCTCTCCCTGCCCCGCGTGGAAACTTTCTCTGTCACGCAGCCTCGTGTGGAAACTTTATTTAGTTGGCAGCAGCACTGGGTCCTTATACTCGGGACACCCCTTGGGCAGAAACTTGGAAACTCAACGCTGGGAGCTGAACACTCCATTTAGCAGCCTGTGAGCGAATGCCCGGTTTCGAGGTATCACTGAGCGCCAAGAAAGAAGACTGACACATCTGTAAGGTATGATTTCAAAATAGCACTTATGGAATCGGGTGACACACATACAAAGTCAGAATAATTTGGCCTGGAGCCCCAGAGAGCCAGGCCACAAACAGTTTAAATTTTAAGTCCGTTAAAAAAAAGAGTTAAATGGAAGGCAGCGAGATAAAACAGCAGGAGGCTGGCACATCAGTTTAGGACAAGTTCCACAAGCCTCTGAGAAGATGCGCTTCCCTCTCAGAGGTCACAGAGCCCAAGCCATACAGCGCTGGGCAGGCTGCTGCCAGAATGCCCGGAGGATCCTCACGCGCATGCGCCCGCGAGGCCAAGCCGCACAGACCTGCTGAATGGCCTGATCACTTACGAGCAACACTGCAACTCCAAGGCCTCCTGCCTAAGTCACTGGCTGGGGAAGACACCCACAGATGACCTCCAGTCCCTGACACTAAAGCACCCCGCTGTGGCATCAACTATTACATACATGCACCCAACCCAGAAGGGTACCGCTGAGTACCAGAAGCACTGCCACCTTCCAAACTCTTGAGTCTGACCAGGAAAGAAATGGAAAAAGCCAGTGGCAGATTGTAAGTCACGAAGCCAATCTAAGTAAGGTATGGTGATACCCTCAAGTACTGTCACCCACCCCTCCATTCAGAGTCACACAGATCCAGACAAATGAGCCTTTCATAAAGGCACCTTTCAGAAGGATCCACATCCAGAAATAGCCGAGCTGCTGAGGGCAAACATTAGATTTAAGCTGCTCAAGAGCCTCTGCGCTGGAGGAGGCTGACCTAGAACTGTGTGGGTGCCTGATCCCTGCAGAACCTCCCCCAAGGGGCAAGGGCCAACCAAGGGCAGCTCATGAAGGCTGTGGGATCCAGCTTGACTCATGAACCGGCTGGACTGATGGGCACACACCTGGTCACCCATCTGCTTTGGAGCCCACGTGCTTCCACCGGACCTGGATTTCTCTCTTTCCCAGCAGGGGAGGGCAGATGGGGTGAGGTGGGAGGACAGTGGCCACTGCTATGGACCCTGGAAAGGCAACCACCTCAAAGTGAAAGTTAATTTAGCCATGAAGGTTCCCTGACATTCTACAACATAAAAACTAACTACTGGCTATTCCTTTTATCAGATTTTTCTCTGATATAAATCCCATTACTTCTGGAATGAATCCTGTTCTTGAATAAGTATTTACCTAGAAATGATCAAAAGTGCTTAATTTAAGTACATTTCTAAATAAAGGATGAATGCACTGTAAGATCTCACAACTTCCCTTTACTTAGTATCTCTTTAAGATCAAAAAGCAACTAAGCACCACAATCTTAAACACAGGTTTCCAAAGGTAACATTCCTAAATTATAACATCTTAGAGATATTTTATTTAATAATATACTACTGTTTCTATTTTAAACAGGGATTAAGAAGACTCTGTGTTCTAAACAAAGACCAAAAGGTAGGTGCCACTGCCAGGTCTGGGCTTCCCTGTAAGGCCATGACTGGGAAGCGTGTACGGATATCCTTTGAGTTCTGCCTGCATCAAGGCACAATTCTCCTTCCGTTTCTGGCCTGATTCTGAATGCAGGCACATAGGCAGAGAATTTAACTTTCCAATGCTAAATGGGAAAAGGGAGTGGCGATCCTACCCCCTCTGCCCTGCTTTTTAAAAAAATGGAGAACTCAAAGAATTTAGCAAGTAAAACTCTCAGGGACTTGCCTTGGTCTCTATTTCTAGAATCAATATTTAATACTAACTACTCTAAACAATGACCACATTTTTACGACCACAATTTTTAGCTGTGTTACAGAACGCTCTCCCAAAGTTCCACTCCAAGGCAAGAATAACTGAAGTTGCTTCTGCTCCACCTCTCGCTCACTCCACCAGTGACCCTCGCGCAGATCCGTCATGGACAGGGCAGGGCTCCTGCAGGCCTGGACTCCTCCCTTCCCGACTATTCCTCTCGCCGCTCTTGGAAGCATGCAAGCTCCAGCAGAAGGTTAAGGGAGGCCCCACACTTCCTAAGGAGGCTGGAAGGAGCTGAGGAAGAAGCTGCTGCTCAGCTGCCTTAAGGAGGAGATGACAAAGCTGAGTCACACACGGGCTTTAGGGGGAGACCCTGTGACAGTTTTGTGTGTGCTACCATCAGGTGATTACCACCGGCATAAAGCCCAATGATGTCACATACCTCTTTTGTTTAGAAACAATTTTTTTTGAGTTTATTTATTTATTTTGAGAGAGAGAGTGCAAGCGAGGGAGGGGCAGAGACTGAGGGAGAGAGAGAGAATCCCAAGTAGGCTCTGCCCTGTCAGCGCAGAGCCCAAAGCGGGGCTTGAACTTATGAACCATGAGATCATAACCAGAGCTGAAATCAAGAGCCGGAGGCTCAACCGACTGAGCCACCCAGGCACCCCGAAGAACAATTTTTCTTAATAAAACCCCCCAGCAAATAACTGCTGCATTAAGCCTGAAGCAGAAAGCCTTTAACTGGGGCCACAGGCCTAGACAGAGGAAGCCTGGTTAGTGACTCTCTAAAATCGGGACTTGGGTCACTGCTGCATCATCTGCTTTAGGGCAGATTCTTATCAGGTTGGAAAGGCAAATGGGACTTGGAGAGAAAATGAAGCAGCCTCTGCTGCCCTGAGAATCACTCTTCATTTCCAATTCTATTTATATCTCAGGGATAATGGAGGGAGGGGGCAGTTGCTAATCTGTAGCCATTTTAATTGCTAGATTAACATGGAGTCCTCAGAGTAACAGTGTCTCCAGAAGCCTACTTCATTTCCTTCAAGAAATATCAGAGGATCAGAATCGAGTAAAATAAATTCAATGCCACAGGTCTTAGTCGCCTACTTCCTCCACCTAAGAAGCCACCTCCAGGAAGGAGGAAATGCAGGGTCACTAAAGCTCTACAGAAGCTGCAGGTGGTATGAGTAAAGATTTACCTCCCCCACAGCCTTAAGGGAAGCTGAGTATGACCACAGAGGCCGAGGGCTTCCGCCCCTGATGAAAAGTACACCCAGCACCGCAGTGCCTAGAGGCCTGGGAAGAGAGGCTGGAAGAGCCCCACCAGGTGGCAAGACCGCCTCTGCCAACACCACAGCTTCCCGAACTATAGCTGCGGGAGACCCACAGCACCCAGCAGGCAGGGCTCGGCCTACCTTCTCAGGCAGGACACCGGCCTTACTGAAGAACCTTTCACTTCTGCCCTATCCTGCTTCTCTGCCAAACACAGGAAATGGAGGCAGTGGAGGTTGGGAAAGCAAAAATCAGACCAACAAGTAGCCAGACCTCTCTACTTTTCATAGGAAGAGGAATGGAGTTTGGCTTAGGCCTTTTCTGGACCTTCCAAGGATTTTCAAAGGAAACATACTTTGGCCACCCTGGGCTAGTTCCCAGGGCTTCTGAAAGCCTTAGCTTTTAGAAGTGCTACTTTTGGGGGGTAACAAATGAGACTTAGTTTGGGTCGCCAAGATGACATGTAGCCAGGGAACCCACGCTCAGGGGAGAGGGACTAGCATCTGGCTCAGGGTCTAGAAGTACTCAACCAGTAATGGGAAAGGACTGACCAGGAATTTAGAATGAGTCCATTTTCTTCTTTCCATAGGCAACTAAAGCTAGGCAGTCAACTACACAGAAGAAGGGAATCGTAATGCCCCTGCCTTGATTCAGGTCCCAAGTTATCCCAAAGAACGCTTCCAGGCAGCCCAAGAGCTGGAGCGAGGGGGCGGTTACTCTGTCAGTGAAAGCAGGTGTGACGAGGGAGGTGGACGTCTGTAAAGAGACCACGGAGCCTTTTGCTGGACAGCAGCCATTTTAACATACCTGAGGATCAGGCAGCTACACACTCTGACTCTGACAGTGGCACCGAAATAAGTCTGGAGAGCAAGCAGCAGGGTGATTAACTGAAGCTGAGCCTCAGGAGGGCCCACAAGCTCCCAGTGGAGAATCCCAGGACTTATTTCATGGGTCATTTGAAGAAAATCTCATTTTAGGCTTCAGTTCTACTGATGGCTTAAGGCTAAGTAAGTCCTCAACTGTGTTAAAGGATTCGTGAGGGTCTGAGGCTGCATTTCTTTATTATTATTATTATTATTTTTTTTTTTTAAGTCCAACCTTGTTCTGTTTTTTTAACCCGAAGTACATTCCATGTACTGCAGCTCTTTCTTATTTTCCTTGAACTCCTCATGTCAGGGAGCACAAAATCCAGATTTCCAGTCAGGACATTTACGAGTTTTCTGACCTTCAAAGTTTTGAGTTCTGTAAGCAGCTAAGCAGATAGCCAATGCCAGTAAACACTTCTTACCTGGACTGTGGGACTGTCTTATCCACAAACAGGAAGATTGCCTTTTCAGAAGGAAGCTGGATCCTTTTCCTGATGATCCACATGAACTGAGCCACAGTGATGTCAGATGGAACCAGATACTTCCGTTTGTCAATGTCAACAATCTGAGAGCCTGAGACTTTTTCCACAATCACCTGGGAAAACAGAGAGAGGTCAGGATTGGGTTTCTAAAGCGAGGCTCTGGCCCTGCACTGCTCTAGCCTTGCCCTGTCAGGGAGCTGATGAATAGTATGTGGGAAAGAGTGGGTGGGAAACTGTACAACACTGGAAAACATGCCCTTGATTTAATAAACCACAAACTCTTAACTCTGGAGGTTAAGAGCTGATATAAATGTGTGACAGGCAAACAGTAAGTGCTTTTCTGTGGTCAATTATATTTATCATCCTGGATCTCAGCATGCATGAGAGAAACACAGCCCTTACTTGAAAGCTTTTCCACATTTTGTCTGAGTAGACCTGAGAATATCTGCTGAGAGTTTCATCTATAGCCAGTTACTGCAGGACCTCAGAATGGGTCTGCCTTCACACTACAGGGGAAGTACGATCCCAAGGAACACAGGAAACAGGAACGGATAGACTAATGGGAGTGAGTGGCAATCCCAGCCGGCCAAGAACCAAGCTCCTCATTTGGCCTGTTCCTACTCTCCCTGAACTAGGTTTCAAATGTGTCCCTCCTAACCCCTCCCTCAAAGTAGCTATTCCAAGTGCTACGGTAACAGACATGCATGTCCTTTAAAACTCAGTAAGGATTACAGAAACTTTATCTCCTACCACAGAAGAAATAGAGGAACGTATTTATTACTGATTAAGGAGAAACCAGGGAAGAAGGGGTTCTCGGACGCTTTTAAGATTTTTTGGTCAGGAAAGGATGACCGGGTCAAAGTGAAGAAAGGCAGCTAGAAGGCAGGTAAAGACGGAGGCTCAAAGTTAAAGACGAGTGTCCTGCGACTAAAGTACCGCTTCGAAGACCAAAGTGACAGTCTTCCCCCATCACTGTTCCCAAAAGTGGCAGTGACCTGTTGCCCTGTCCTAGAACATCGTTCCTTACATAATTGGCGAGGGAGCCCAGAGGCTGCAGGCAGCTCGCTGGCCTAGATCGGGAGATTCAGCACTGAGTCGCCCTGAACAGCACCAATTCAAGACCCTCACGTCTGGGCCCCGGAAGGCCCCTAACCCAGTCTGGCCTGTCTGCTACTATAACTGGGACTGGAACCTCAACTTGTCAACTGTTGAATGGCCCGGGGCCCTGTCACTAGTCCTAGACGACGGGGTGACTGCGAGGTGAGGGGGCGGGGAGTGCACTCACCGGAACCCGGTCGGGATATTTCGCTCGGATCTTCGCAGATTCCACACATCTGTGTTCTGTGGGAGACACACACCGGACTGACAGTCGCGCCTGCCCGTGGGCCGGTTCCCGGGCCCCCGGCCCTCCTCCCCCAGCGACCTGCGTACGCCCGGGGCCCTTGTTCCGGCGTCCCGGCGGCCTCGGTCCTCCGTACCGAGCCACCCGGAAAAAGGGCAAAAGGCGGCACAAGGTCCGTGGGCAGCCGCCGGGGGCACCGGAGCCTCAGCGACCCGAGTCCGAGCGCGGCCTCCGCCCCGCCCGGCCGAGCCCAGCCCAAGGCGACCCGAGTGGGGGAGGGGGCCCACCCGCCGCCCCGACCCCCACCCCCGGCCTCTGACGGAGCCCTTACCCAGCGAGTGGTCCTCCTTGAACATCCACTTCATGGCGGCGGCGGGGAAGGGATGCAGCCGGCTCTCGGAGCCGCGGAGCTCAGCGCACCAACCACAACAACAACGACGGCAGCGGCAGCAGCAGCGGCGACTACACGGCAGGCGGGACTTCCGGCTGCCGGAGCCTAGCAACCGGCTGGGGGCGGGGCTTCCGGCGCTCTTAGCCAGGACGGCGAGCCTGCGAGCAGGGCCACACTCAAGGAGGCGGGGCAGGAGGTGGCTCCGCGAGGGGCTACCGGGGGAAGTGGGATGACGACGGTGGCTACAGGACCGTGTTTGAGGGGTTTTGGTGACTGGGAAGGAATTGATGTCGGGAGCTGGTAACAGGAGTGGGGTCTCGGTGGCCGTTCGTAACGGGAAGAGGAGTTTGGGGGTCTGGCCGTTAGAACAGGGCTCTTATAGAGGACTTTTCATGAGGGAAGTCTCATTGATGACAAGGGGAGGGATTTTGGCGGTGTGAATGCCAGAAGAGTCTCTGGTGGTTGATGACGGCGAGGGGAGTCTGTTTAGGGCATTGACAGTCTGGGAGTATTGTTTGGTAACAGGTTGGGGGCTCCATACAGGGAGTGTGACTAGTTTGAGGGGATTGGGTGAGGAGAGGTACTGATGACAAGCTGCGGGTTCAATATTAGAGACAGCCATACTAGGTTGTCATGGACCAAGAAATGGAATTTAAAGAAATTCCATTTCCTTCCTTTATTCATGAATAAATGTTTGTGTAAACATTTAAGAAAAGGTATCACAATTATGCATTTGAGGGTAACATCGCACTGATCACAAACAGACCCCTGAACGTTAACTGCAGAGGAGTTAGAGGTGATTGTCAGGCTGGAAGAATTCCCCTGAGGGTTGGTCATAAGACAGGTTTCTATGGCAGTTCAGCAATCACAGCCTAGGCTGTGTGTATGTGTGTGTGTGTGTGTCACCTGCCTGAGCATATGCCTGGAGGTTCTCCAGTGATGTCACTCCTTTCTTCCTAGCAGAGTCATCAGGACAGTCTGCTCGGGGTCAACATCTGTTTATGAGCTGATGAATATTAATAAGAATATTCATTTAATTGGGCACATGATCCTTGCCATGTGCTTGTGATTCTGATGCATCTGAAAGGCTTGTATGTTTGAACATTGTCATTCAGCATTTCCTGCAGTTGTAATTCCTGATGGGTGCTGTGGAATCTAGCTTCATTCTACAAGTATTTTGGTTATTTTAAGATTGAATGAGCAACCAAAATAGATTTTTGTTTGCTTGTTTTCTTCTAATGAAGTGAAAAGTCCTTTGAATTTCATACCTAGAAATTATTACTGTTGCAAACAGGAGCACTGTTCTAGGTGTTAGGGAAAATCAGTGAACAGAACAGACAATACTTCTTGCTCCCATGGAGTTTGCATTCTCATGGGACAAGACAAAAAATAAATGTGTCAGGTAATGGTAGGTGCTGTTTAGAAAACAAAGCAGGGTTGCTGACAAGAGTGATGGTAGAATAGAATGCTAAATAGGTGAAGTGGTTGGCATATTCTAGCAACAGGAAGGAAGCCCTTGTGGCCGAAGCTGACTAAACAAGGGGGAGTGTGTTAGAAAATGAGATCAAAGAGATCTATAACAAAACTGTGTTGAGCTTTGAATTCCTCGTGAAGAATTTTGGATCTTATTTAGAACGAAATGAGAAGCCAATGGAGGGGGGGGCGCCTGGGTGACTGAGTCGGTTAAGTGTCTGACTTCAGCTCTTGTCATTATCTCACAGTTCGTGAGTTTGAGCCCTGCGTTGGGCTCTGTGCTGACAGCTCAGAGCCTGGCGCCTGCTTCGGATTCTGTGTCTCTCTCTCTGCCCCTCCCCCGCTCATGCTCTCTCTCTGTCTCTCTCTCAAATGAACATGAAAAACAAAAATTTTTTTAACTTAAAAAAAAGTCAGTGGAGGTTTTTTTAGCAGAGGTGTGACATGTTATGGCTTTCCTTTTGAAGTGATCAGGCTAGCTTCTTTGTAGACTGTAAGAGGTTGAGAATGGCAGCCAGGGGAACAGATAAGGCTATGGTGATAATCCAGGTAGAAGACGATGTTGGCCTAAACCAAGATGGTGTCTGTGGAGGTGGTGGAAAGCAGTTGTATTCTAGATATATTTTGAAGGTACAGCTGACAAAATTGATGATAGATTGGATATGAAGTGTGAGGGAAAGCCAAAGTCAAGCACTTTGCAAGGATGGAATTGCCATTTACTGAAGTAGGGTGGAGCCAGGTGGGGGGGGGGGGGGGGGGGGGGGGGGGGCGGGACATGAGAATCAAGGTTTGGTTTTGGCTGTATTGAGTCTGAGATGCCCAAGAGACACATCCAAGTGCAGTTGTGGAGTAGGTGAATAGATCAATGAGTCTCTCAAATTCAAGAGAAAAGTATTTAAAGTTATTGAACTGGATGAGATCAGCTAGAGGGTAAGTGAAAAAAAGTGAAAATACCTATTTTACAAATAGAATTAAACACTGAGGAATGAAGGTGGATGTTCACCATCTGATAATCAGGGAATCAGTGGAGGGGTTAGAAATTAGACTGAAGGGCGCCTGGGTGGCTCAGTCAGTTGAGCATCTGACTTCGGCTCAGGTCATGATCTCACAGTCCGTGATTTCGAGCCCCATGTCGGGCTCTGTGCTAACAGCTCAGAGCCTGGAGCCTGCTTCGGATTCTGTGTCTCCCTCTCTCTCTGCCCCCTGCCCTGCTCACACTCTGTCTCTGTCTCTCAAAAAGTGAATAAACGTTAAAAAAAAAAATTAAGAAATTAGACTGAAGACCCCTGCTTCCTTTTACAGAGCAGGTCATTGTGTTCTAATCCAAGGCCTGCGTATACCATGTTGCACCTGGAAGACCTTAGTGTTCACTTCTTGAGGGAAAGATGCCATCACTCACCAACTTACAGGCATGTAACTTGATGGTCTCACTAATGTGCACTTTCTCTCTTCTAGTTTACCTACTTTCTTGATAATGTCCTTTTCCGGTTCACTATTCTAATTAGCTTCTTCGATCTGCCTTGATGATATACATCACCTTCTTTACCTATCAGGCCATTATATTTAGCTTACTGAATGTTCTGAAAATACTGAATGCCTTCATTGAGGGGATGACAATTTGAAAAGGTGAGTCAAAAGAAAAAATAGGATAAGGAAAATGTGCAATTACATATTAACAGACATATAAAACATGCAGAATAAATGGCAAATATTGGAGAGGTATGTGAACATGAATGTTGAGAGATGGCTAATGCCATGGAGGCCAACACAAAACCAAGTAAGTTTTATCAAGAAAGATTTCACAGAGAATGTGAATCTTATGTTTCAGAGCGAAGGGTACATTTTCCAAAGAGTAAACTTCCCTTAATAGATGGAAACAAAGGCTGGGTTGGAAGAGGGAATTGGGAAGCAATATAGATAAATACTGGTGAAAGGAATGTTGGAAAGCCTTGAAGCAAGCATTTAGGCATTTGAAACTTTTTCAAGATAACCCTGAATGAGAGCTTCTAGAAAAGATTAGAACATGGTCAAAATGTGTAGTTTTAAGAGAACAACTCTCTTTGTCCTTAAGATAAAGTGTATGAAACATGAGACAATTAGGGAAATGGAAACTGAGAACTCCGGTCTCAGTTACAAATATATGAAAATGACACAATATACACAGACCTTGAGCATTTTTAAAAACTCACATTCCTTAAACCACAAAAACTAGCTTCTTCAAATCATGGAATCAAAGAGTAAATATTTGTATCCATTATGATATTTTTTTAAATTTTTTAATGTTTGTTTATTTTTTAGAGAGATAGAGCATGAGCAGGGGAGGGGCAGAGAGCGAGGGAGACACAGAATCCAAAGCAGGCTCCAGGCTCCGAGCTCTCACCACAGAGCCTAAGATGGGACTGAACTCACAAGCCGTGAGATCATGACCTGAGCTGAAGTCGGTTGCTTAACCGACTGAGCCACCCAGGCGCCCCTTGTATCCATTATTATTAAATACTTTTGCAAAGCTCATGGCATCCCAGGGGAGGTACTTCATACACCTAAATTCTCAGCAGTCACCTCCCTGTGTTTCAGCTGTGACTAAGCTGACACTAGCTACAGTTTGTGTTTCCTTCTGTTGAAAGAAGGAACTTTGAAGGCAAACACCTCTTCCTCAGTGTAGAGCCACCCTCAGGAGGCAACTAGAACCATCTATTCTGGAGTCTTATTTTAATGGTTATTTATTTATTTATTTCAGTAATGTTAACATACAGTGTTATATTAGTTTCAGGTATGCAATATAGTGATTCAACAATTCTATACATTACTCAGTGCTCATGAAGGTAAGTGTACTTCACCCATCTCACCCATCCCCCCACCCACCTCCCCTCTGGTAACCACCTGTTTGTTTATATAGTTAAAAGTCTGGGGGCACCTGGGTGGCGCAGTCGGTTAAGCGTCCGACTTCGGCCAGGTCACGATCTCGCGGTCCGTGAGTTCGAGCCCCGCGTCAGGCTCTGGGCTGATGGCTCGGAGCCTGGAGCCTGTTTCCGATTCTGTGTCTCCCTCTCTCTCTGCCCCTCCCCCGTTCATGCTCTGTCTCTCTCTGTCCCAAAAATAAAAAAAATAAAAAACGTTGAGAAAAAAAAATTAAAAAAAAAAAAAGTCTGTTTTTTGGGTTGTCTCTTTTTTTCCCCCTTTGTTCTTTTGTTTCGTTTTTTAAGTTCCACACGTGAATGAAATCATATGGCTTTAATAGTTATTTAAATAAATGAAAGTCATTCACTTAAATCACAGATATAGTATAATGTCAGAATCATAATATAGATTTCAGCCGTACAATTGCTGTATTTAAGAGCTGTGTTGCCACCCCAGAAAAGGTTTTTTTTTTTTAATTTTAAATCCAAATTAGTTAACATATAGCATAATAATTATTTCAGGAATAGAATTTAGTGATTCATCACTTACATGTAACGCCTAGTGCTCACCCCAAGTGTCCTCCTTAATGTCCCTTGCTCATTTAGCCTATCCTCCTACCCAACACCCCACCAGCAACCCTCAGTTTGTTCTCTGTATTTAAGAGTCACTTATGGTTTGTTTTCCTTTCTGTTTTTATGTTATTTTTGCTTCCCTTCCCTTATGTCCATTTGTTTTGTATCTTAAATTCCACATATTAGTGAAATCATATGATACTTATCTTTCTCTGCTTATTTCGACTTACTTCGCTTGGAATAATACACTCTAGTTCCATCCACATTGTTATAAATGGCAAGATTTCATTCTTTTGGATCGCCAAGTAATATTCCATTGTATACATATATACATTCAAGAGTGGCTGCACCAGCTTGCATTCCCACCAGCAGTGCAAAAGAGATCCTCTTTGTCTGCATCCTCGCCAACATCTGTGGTTGCCTGAGTTGTTAACGTTAGCCATTCTGACAGGGGTGAGGTGATATCTCACTGTGGTTTTGATTCGTATTTCCCTGATGATGAGTGATGTTGAGCATTTTTTCATGTGTCGGTTGGCCGTCTGGATGTCTTCTTTGGAAAAGTGTCTATTTGTGTCTTTTGCCCACTTCTTCACTGGATTATTTGTGTTTTTGGGTGCTGAGTTTGATTAAGTTCTTTATAGATTTTGGATACTAACTGTCTGATATGTCATTTGCAAATATCTTCTCCCATTTTGCCGGTTGCCTTTTAGTTTTACTGATTGTTTCCTTTTCTGTGCAGAAGCTTTTTATCTTAATGAGGTCCAAATAGTTCATTTTTGCTTTTGTTTTCCTTGCCTCTGGAAACATGTCAAGAAGTTTCTGCAACCGAGGTCAAAGAAGTTGTTGCCTGTTTTCTCCTCTAGGATTTTGATGGCTTCCTGTCTTACATTTAGGTCTTTCATCCATTTTGAGTTTATTTTTGTGTATGGTGTAAGAAACTGCTCCAAGTTCATTCTTCTGCACATTGCAGTCCAGTTTTCCCAACACTATTTGCTGAAGAGACTGTCTTCTTTCCATTGGATATTCTTTCCTGCTTTGTCAAAGATTAGCTGGCCATATGTTTGTGGGTCCATTTCTGGGTTCTCTATTCTGTTCCATTGTGTCTGTTCTTGTGCCAGTACCATACCGTCTTGATGATTACAGCTTTGTAGTATGGCTTGAAGTCTGGAATTGTGATGCCTCCAGCTTTGGTTTTCTTTTTCAGGATTGCTTTGGCTGTTTGAGGTCTTTCCTGGTTCCATACAAATTTTAGGATTGTTTGTTCTAGCTCTGTGAAGAATACTGGTGTTATTTGGATAGGGATTGCTCAGAAAAGTTTTAAAGCAAGGATGAGTAGTACCAGACGATATATGTCAAAATCTTATGGCTGTTATTGTCATCTTAGACCATGGGGAGGACCCTGGATAGTTTTTCCAAATGGTCATGTCTTGACCTCTCAGGTGTCTGTGTTGTTAGGATCTCAGCTATTCTCTTCATCTAAAAGGCATTTCTAGGGGGGCGCCTGGGTGGCTCATTCGGTTGGGCATCCGACTTCGGCTCAGGTCATGATCTCACGGTCCGTGAGTTCGAGACCCGCATCGGGCTCTGGGCTGACAGCTCAGAGCCTGGAACCTGTTTTGGATTCTGTGTCTCCCTCTCTCTCTGACCCTCCCCTGCTCATGATCTGTCTGTCTCTGTCTCAAAAATAAATAAATGTTAAAAAAATTAAAAAAAAAAAAAGACATTTCTAGGTTGCCTTCAAAATAGAGGCATCAACTACCGATTTTTCTCTGAACACACTACCTTTTGGAACTGCAATGTGATCCTTCAGGGCCTCCTTCCGCCAGGAAATACTGGCGGGGGGTGGGGGGCGGTGGTGATAGTGGTGGAAGCATTCAATTAAGTGATGAGCCAGTGTCATCTCTGTGGAGGACCCCAGCTTCCCTTAGAACCGGTGGCGAAGCTTGTACCCAGTATAAGGTAATGAAGTATAGCCGAGAACCATGTAGTAATTATCTTTTATCCCTCGAAGATCTCAGAGATTTGTGTCCCGTTTCTCTGTCCTGTTACGGAGTATAGTGAAAGCAACAAATTTTGGAGACAAAGGGACCTGGCTTTGGTCTTAGCGGGGCCACCGCCAGAACTACAGCCACATTTGTGTTTTCCTGTAATGTATAGTGTGCTGTGACTGATTGGACTTAACTATGCACAACACTGGGGATTAACAGTTGACACATAAGCAGGTAGTTACTTCAAGTCAACTTTTAGGAAAATCCTATTTTGCGCAAGTATTAACACAGGGCATGGCGACGATTCTGGGCTCGGAAATACCCTTTTTCCACTTAGCGTTTGGAAAAGGAACGTAAGGCCGAAAGGAGGTCTAACGCCCACCAGCGGGCACCGCCCCCTCTTAGCCCCACCCCTACCAAGGCCCCGCGTTCCTTGCTATTGGTTCCTCTCGCTGCGCCGTCCGTTGCCGTGGAGACCAAGGCTATGGCAACCAGGAGAAGCCAAACTTGGTCCTTCCTCTGGAACCGCGAGGGCTCCAGGACAAGGGGCTGGACTCCGCACCGAGTTCATGGCGCTCTACGAGCTTTTCTCTCATCCGGTGGAGCGCGGTTACCGCGCGGGGCTCTGCTCCAAGGCCGCGTTGTTCCTGCTGCTGGCCGCCGTGCTCACGTACATCCCGCCGCTGCTGGTGGCCTTCCGGAGCCACGGTGAGCTTGCCCGCGGCCGCTGAGCGCACAGTTCCCCGCGGCCCGCTGTGCCGGTGCCCGCCTTCGTGACCTCCCCATTGCCCTCTCTATCTCAGGGCTTTGGCTGAAGCGGAGCAGCTACGAAGAGCAGCCGACCGTGCGCTTCCAGCACCAGGTGCTACTCGTGGCCCTGCTGGGACCCGATCACGACGGGTTCCTGGCCTGGAGCACGTTCCCCGCCTTCAACCGACTGCAGGGGGATCACCTGCGCGTCCCGCTGGTTTCGGTAAGTGGTTCTCCCTCAGGCCTAGAGGCCCACCGGGACTGGGAGAGGGTGGCGGGGGGAGGGTGAGCGGCCCGGCCTGGGGAAGCCCAGCTTGGGTCTTAAAGGTCGTGAACCCACGAAAATTGTGTACACAGGCACATTGGCCTGTGTATATGTTTAATTTCCCGGGAAGTGACACAGTTGACTCATTTGACTTCAAGCAGTCCGCAACCCCAAGAAAGTTAGCCACTGCTGTTAGCATGTGTCCTACACAGAGACCCGAAGCCTGGGGACAGCCTGTGTCTCGTCCCCGTCATTTCCGTGGGCCTGGCCTGATGGATGAGTGGTCGCGAAAATTCCTTTATGAATCACAAAGGCCGAAAGGTGTTCTTATTAATTACCCCACTGTGTCGCTGCATTTGTGCATCGCCCCAGAGACCGGCAAGGGCATGCATTTTTAATGCAGACCTGACACGTGGAAGCCGAGGCGCTCATTGGTCAAGGGACCTCCCCAGAATGTGCTGGGGGCCCAGTCCCGCCTCCCTGGATTTGTAAGCGTGGATGCTGCTCCATTTTGCAGCTGTCCAGGATGAAAAGGAAACATTTTACTGTCTGTAATTTAGTATTTGGTTCAGGATGAGTGTTTCCTCTACATTCACCCCCTTTCTGCTCATTTTCTGAAAACATTTTCCTTTAGAAGTATAAAAATTCTATTTTTTCTTCTTCCAAAGTTGAATCTCTTTACCCACAAAAAATTTTTTAATCTGATTGGACATATGAATAACAACAAACAAAATATGAATTCAGATTGTTTTTTTCTGATTACTTTAAATTTTCATATTTTTTTCTGGTGGTAAACATGCATGCTCATTGTAAAATATTAAAGAATTACAAGTATATATAATGACAAAGGTACATGGTAGGCATATGTATACTTGTTAATTAACCTTATTCTTTTTAAAATCTGCATAGTATTTCACAATATGGAATAACTGTAATGGATTTAACAATTCTCTCTTGGTGAATGTTTGATGTGCTTTTACTTTTTCACGGTTAGAATACTGCAGTGAACAAGATTTTGAGTAAATCTTGCACCTTTAAACATCAAATTGTAAGGAATTGGAATACAAGCTGTTTGTTGAAATTGTATCAGTAAACATAAAACTAACCAAGGAAATAATTACTAAATCCAGTGAAATAAAAAGTAAGGAAAAAGGAGAAAGGTAAAGGATTTACTTAGTCATAATTATGGGAACACTGAATATAGATTGACTAACCAAAATGAGGGTTAAACTCAGTTGAGGAGTGGAGGGCAGAAAACTAACCTTTCATCTCTCCTTGTGGCAAGTCAATAGAGAATGCCCAACACTGAGAAATACAGAAGTGCCTGTGCCAATGTTATTTAAAGACATGGAGATACATTTCTGCATAATCAGTAAATGAGATGAAAATATTTGCCATGGGGCTGGAAGTCTGCTGCGTTTTGTAACAAACATTGTTGAACACCTTTGATTCTTTAAATGATCAGGTATTTTAAATTAATTTTAGAGGCATCTGGGAGGCTCAGTCGGTTAGGCGTCAGACATTGGCTCAGGTCATGATCTCACAGTTGGTGGGTTCGAGCCCCACATCGGGCTCTCTGCTCTCAGCATGGAGCCCGCTTTGGATTCTCTGTCTGCCTCTATCTCTGTCCCTTCCCCATATCTGTTTCCAAATTGCATTCTCCCTCTCTCAAAAATAAATAATAAAAACATAAAAAAATTGCCAGATGGGATTAAAAAATTGACTTTAAAACATAGAACTGGAGTAGGAGATAAATCTCCTTCAATAACTCCTCATGAATCATTACATGTTGCCCATTTTTATTCTTACTGGAGATGATAATGCCTGTGGAGAAGGGTGACTATGAATGAGAGGCTGTGTCAAGATGTGCTTACTTTTCACTGTATACCCACTGTATTTCTCGTGTTCCACATGCATGTGATTACTTTCCAAAAGTGGAAGCAAAGGCGTTGTTTATTCCAAACAAAAAATTAACTTGCTCGTTTTACTTTAGGTTAGTATTCCCTGTCTTTTAAGTTTTTGGTAGAAGATTTTTTTCATCACATTTGTGTATTCCTCTCTATCATACTCCCTGGTTACTTGAGTCTAAGAATTAATTAGGAAAACTTAAAAATAATCATGAAAACGAGGATACAACATTAGGTTTTATTCATTTGTTCACCCACCAACTGACTGGCTTCCCCGACTGACTGCTAGTTAGCGAGGCTCTTATCTCTGTAACCGGAAACTACTCCCTCAAGAGCACTGCTCATGTTCCCCCTGCTTCGCCAATTTTTCATCCACGAAACCAAGACAATCTCTTATTTTTATGGTGCCCAGAACTATTAATCCTTTTTAATACCAGGTAATTTTACACTATGTAACACAAAGCCAAAGCTCCTTTTTCCTAGTCTTTCTTTTCCCTCCATTCCAGGCCAGTGTCTATAAGTAATCTATGACTATGTCATCTGTGTTCTTTCTCAGTAAATGATTTGCTTCGTTCTAGCTGAGCTCTTGGTTTGAGAATAATTTCCAATCATAAGATATAAATCAATGAGCTAGAAGATATAGTGCAAGTACAGATCTCAACAGCAACTCAACAAATAAACTCATTAGGAATAAGCTTAACAAGAAATGTACAAGATCTATGTAAATAAAAAGACTGGTGAATGACACAAAAGAGATCAAAAGAATGGTGATTTCTGTTATACTCTTGGATAGGAAAATTCAACATCATAAAGATATCTCTTCTCCCTTGGTTAATCTATACTTTCAATGCATTTTCAATGAAAACGTAACAGTTTGGAGGGATAGACAGAAACTCTAGCACAAAGAGAAGGGTAATACAAGGAGAATAGCTCTATCAGATAATAAACTATACGTTAAGGCCATAATAAGTAAAGCAGTGTGGTTTGAAGAACTTGTATAAAAAGTATAGAAAAGGACTCATATATCATAAAGGTGGCATTTTAAATCAGTGACGAAAGCTGACTTACATAATAAAATGGTGTAGGGACAACTGGGAAGCCATATGGAAAAAGTTAAAATGGAGCCAGGGCTCAGACTCTACACCAGAATTAAAGTCCAGACAGATAAAAATTCAATTTAAAATGTGAAATAAGGGGCACCTGGGTGGCTCAATCAGTTAAGCCTCCAACTTTGGCTCAGGTCATGATCTCACGGTTCGTGAGTTGGAGCCCCGCGTCAGGCTCTGTGCTGACAGCTCAGAGCCTGGAGCTTGCCTCAGATTCGGTGTCTCCCTCCCTTGGCCCCTCCTCCACTCATATTCTGTCTTTCTCTGTCAAAAATAAACATGAAAAAAAATTTTAATGAAATAATTAATGAAACAAATGGTGGGCGAAAGCTTTTACATCTTGGAATAGGAAAGGTTATTCGAAGTGTGACATTAAATCTAGAAGCCATAAAAGAAAATTTGGGGTAAATTCAACTCTATAAAAATAAAAATTATTTTTTAAAACTATGGGCATGGTAAAACCCATAAGCACAGTCAAAACCCAAATGACAACTAGGACAAAGTTTTATTATTTGTATCACTTGTAAAAAGCTCCTTTCCCTAACACAAAGTGCCTACAGATCTATAATTAAAAGACCAAGCACCCACTAGAAAAACAAACAAAGGATGTAAACAGTTCAGAGAAAAGGAAACATATTTGACTCTTAAATATATGAAATCACACGCACGATTAGAGAAATGCAAAGAATATATTGAGATGCCATTTTTTAATCTATCAAATAGGCAAAAATTGAAGTGTGACAACACCGTGGTCAAGATGTAGGGAAGTGTGTGAGCACTTTCGTATGCCACTGATGGGAGTGTAGATTGGAACAACCTCTTTGAAGGAATACATGTCCTTATTTATCAAAATTACAGATGTACAGGCCTGCTTCAGGCCTGCTTCCATTTCCAGTGAGGTACCCTAGGTTTGTGCACACATGTGAAACGAGTTATGTAAAAAGTTGCTTATTGTTGGGGCGTCTGGGTGGCGCAGTCGGTTAAGCGTCCGACTTCACCCAGGTCACGATCTTGCGGTCTGTGAGTTCGAGCCCCGCGTCGGGCTCTGGACTGATGGCTCGGAGCCTGGAGCTTGTTTCAGATTCTGTGTCTCCCTCTCTCTCTGCCCCTCCCCCGTTCATGCTCTGTCTCTCTCTGTCCCAAAAATAAATAAAAAACGTTGAAAAAAAAATTTAGAAAAAGTTGCTTATTGCAACATTGTTTGTAATTAGGTAAACAACCCATGTAGTAATAGAAGACTCAGCAAAGAAATTGTGGTACATCTGCCCAGTGGAATGTTGCATAGCTTTTTTTTTTTTTTTTTTTAAGTTTATTTAGTTTGAGAGAGAGTTCCTGTGCAAGTGGGGGAAGGGCAGAGAGAGAATCCCAAGCAAGCTCCATCCTGGGCCTAATCTCAAGAATCATGAGATCTTGACCTGAGCCAAAATCAAGAGTCCTAGGCTTAACTAACCGAGCCCAGGTGCCCGGCATAGCTATTTTTTTAAGTTATTATTTTTTTAAAATTTTTTAAATATTTGTTTATTTTTGAGAGAGAGAGAGACAGAGTGTGAGTGGGGGGAGGGACAGAGACAGGGGAAGATACAGAATCTGAGGCAAGCTCCAGGCTCTGAGCTGTCAGCACAGAGCCCAACGCAGGGCTCGAACTCATAAACCGTGAGATCATGACCTGAGCCAAAGTCGGATGCTCAACCAACTGAGCCACCCAGGCGCCCCTAAGTTGTTTATTATTATTATTATTATTATTATTATTATTATTAGAGAGAGAGAGAGTGCATGCATGCACACACACAAGTTGGGGAGGGACAGAGAAAGAGGAAGAAAGAATCCCAAGCAGGCTACACTCTAAAGCAGGTTTGACACGGGGCTCGAGCCCACAAACTGTGAGATCATGACCTGAGTTGACATCAAGAGTCAGACGCTCAACGAACTGAGCCACCCAGGCACCCCTAGCTATTTTTTTAATGAAGTGGATCTCTGTATATTGAATTACCTCCAAAAGAAATTGGTAAGTACAAAAACCAAAAATTATATATTGTAAGCTTCCATTCATATAAAAATAATAGAAAAAATAGCAACATATGTGTGTGTGGTTGTATACACATATACATACATGCATGTTCTTTCTCTGGAAGGATTCAAAAGACACAACACTGATTGCTCTGGGGAAGGAATTAAGTAGCTAAGGTTAGGATGGGAGAGAAACTTTTTCACTATATGTTCTTTTGCTGTATACCCTTTTACCTTTTAAATTTTGTACGATAAGAGGGTAATACATATTCCAGATTTTTAGACTATAACGACAACAATTTTTAAAGGAAAAAATTTAGAAAGTGCCCAAGTAAGGCAAAAACAAACCAAAAACAATAACAGCTGCTAAGTATATAAAGTGACACAGCCGCTTTGGAAAGTAGTTTGCAGTTCCTCAAAAAGTTAAACTAGAATTACCGTATTTTCTAGTATCTCCATGCCTAGGTATATGTGTACCCAAGAGAATTGAAGACCTACAGCTACACAAAAACTCATGCACAAATGTTCATAGAGGCTTTATTTCTAATAGCAAAAAACCCAACCCAAATGTCCATCAACAAATGAATGGATAATTGAAATGTGTTATAGCCATTCAATGGAACATTATTCAACCACAGAAAGGAAGGTTCAGCGTGGATGAACCTTCAAAACATGCTAAGTGAAAGAATCCAACCACAAAACAGCACAGCGTATGATTCCATTTATATTAAATGTTCAGAATAGACAAATCTGTAGAGACAGAAATTAGGATTCCACAGGCTTGGGGAATTGGGGGAGGGGAGAGATGGGTAGTGACTCATGTGCTTGGGGTTCCTTTTCTGGATGAAGAAAATATTTTGAAATTGGAACTTAGATAGTGGTCATAGTTGCACAACTTTTGAATATCCTAAAATCTACTGAACTGTATATTTTATCATATGTGAACTAAGTCTCAGTTTTGTTTTAAACCAGGTGGGTGATCTTATGGTGACACACCAGGGAAGCAGTGGTTTTAGGTCAAGGTTTGACCAAATGCTGGGGAGTGGCTTTGTGGTTGCTAATTTGGGAAAATGCCTCAGCAGTCAGAAACGGCCTTGCTTCTCCTTTTGGTCAGATCACCTTGCACGGCGTCTCTAAAGTCCCTATGCTTTAAATGCTTTCAAAGTTTCTTGTTGTTGCTATTGTTGCTAATGACAGAAGGAAAAAAAAAAAGCACAGGGTGACCTCTCTCTTCAATAAGGTGAAGGTGACTTAGCTCTTTAAGGCATGTGTGGACCCATAGAATATGGGGGCTGAAGGCTGTAAAGGGATTCAGGAAGGTGAGTGGGGAGCATCATGCGTCTGAGATACCCATTTTGTTTTCACATCTCTCAAATCAAAATCTGTCCTCTCTAAGGTATCTTACAATAGCTGCTGCCGGGAGACAGGCTTGGCATAGTCCTCATTGCCTACCCATGTGCAAACATCAGATGTGCCAGGGTCAAAACTTCCAGAAGGGACAACGGCATCTTGAAAGAAAACCCCAGCAACAATAATTAAACATTATCTTAACCCTGAGAACCAAATGTTGGCCATTTGGAAGGTTCAAGAGGCACTTAAAAATAGGCTAGCTCTACATAACTTTTAAAATTTGTATTTGAGGGAGGGAGGGAGAGAGAGAGAGAGAGAGAGAGAACGCGTGTGAGCTGGGAAGAGGGGCAGAGGGAGAGAGAGAGGCTAATTTTAAGCAGGCTCCATGCTGAGCATAGAGCCCAACGCGGGGCTGGGATCATGACCTGAGCTGAAACCAAGAGTTGGATGTTCAACTAACTGAACCACCAAAGCACCCCATAATTTTAAAGCCTGCTTAAGAGCCCAGACCAATGGATTTTAGTTAATTTTTAAAAACTATTTTATCAGAAAAAAAATTTTATTGGGGTGCCTGGATGGCTCAGTCGGTTAAGCGTCTGACTTTGGCTCAGGTCATGATCTTGCAGTCGGTGAGTTGGAACCCCACATCAGGCTCTGTGCTGACATCTCAGAGTCTGAAGCCTGCTTCGGATTCTGTGTCTCCCTCTCTCTCTCCCCTCCCCACTCACACTCTGTCTCTCTCTCTGTCTCTCAAAAATGAATAAATGTTAAAAAATTTTTTAAAAATATTTTACCAAAAGACAAAATTACATAGAAAAGCATGGCTAACATTGAGTCACAAAGTGATGCAAGAGTATCAACATGTAGAAGTTTTAGGAATCCCTAGATCAATTTATTATGTATATATATGTATATGTATATACATGTATAGTATATATACATATAATAATATACATATATATGTATGTACATATATATAAATAAGTATATATATATATATATATATATATATATATATATATATATAGTTTTATTTGAGAGAGAGTGGGTGAGCAGGGAAGAGGGGCAGAGAGAGAGAGAGAATCTTAAGCAGGCTTCACACTCAGCACCAAGCCTGACGTCGGCCTCAATTCCACGATCCTGGGATCATGACCTGAGCGGAAATCAAGAGTCAGACACTCAACTGACCAAGCCATCCAGGTGCCCATATAATAGGTGCTAGGATATAAAGTAACGGTGCATTTTATAATTGTTGGTATCTTAGGTTCATTGAAATGCAGGTAGCAAGGATTTGATGAGTCTAGGGGCCATAAAGTATTGGTCCCTACTTTGCTGGAGACCGAAAGACTGTGCCAAAGAATATTTTCAACATTAAAAGAAAAAAATGAAACACCTAATGATGACAAGTAATACAGCACGATGGACACTGGTATACACTAAGAAATTAAACTTGGGGCGCCTGGCTCGCTCAGTTGGTACGCCATGCAACTCTTGATTGTGAGTTTGAGCCCCACATTGGGTATAGAGATTACTTAAACATAAAATCCTTTGAAAAAAATTAATAAATTAACCTTTGATGAAAGAATATGATATGAAAGAATTAAAAGGTATGAAAGCAAACAGGGGCCTAACAAAATTCCAACAAGCCATCAAATACTAAATACCATAGAATCTCCAATGGGGAAAATGTTACAAGTTGGAACCCTCTGGAAGTAATGGCGGTGATTAAATTTACAGCAACTCTCACAGTCAGGTGGTGTGCATGTCAGTGGGTCTTGTTCCGCTCCACACCCATCCTCCTCCACCCCGCTTTGTCCTGCTCTCTGAGTTGCTGAAAACCACATCCTCCTTTGCCCACTGGCTCTCTGTGAGGCTCGGCCTGTAGGAGGCATGATGAGCTTACTTCTGGGAGTGGGAGAAAACTTGAAACTACAACCAGAGGGAAGAACCATTGCCCGGGTTAAGCAAACCGAAGGAAGAAGTCTCCTCCAGCCTTATTGATTCCCTCTGGTGGGTTCTTTCTTCCAGGCTCCTGAGGTCTGGGTCCCAACTCCTTGAGGTAATGCCAGCCTCTTCCCTTCCTTCTGCAGACCTAGGTGTGGTGCTGCTTCCTGCCGTCACCCTAACTTGGTACTCCCCTCCTGCCTTTCTGATCCTCTAATACCTTTGTTACTAATTATTCCCTGTACTACACTCCCTCTGTTAAAGTTATTGTTTACTTTTGTTTCTGTCTTCCTCATTGGCCCCAGATGGATCTAGGCACACTGATGAGAATTGACTAAACCTACCAATGCCTGCATTTATCTCATCTAGTATATTTGTATTGATTTCACATATATCCTAAAGGATTATCCTGCTTTAACCACCAGAAATCTTTAAAATTAGGGTTCTTTTTTAAAAAAAGTTTATAATGTTTATTTATTTTTTTGAGAGACAGAGAGAGAGTGGGGGAGGGGCAGAGAGAGAGGGAGTCACAGAATCCAAAGCAGGCTCCACACCATCAGTGCAAAGCCTGATGTGGGGCTCAAACCCACAAACTGTGAGATCATGACCTGAGTCGAAGTCAGACACTTAACGGACCGAGCCACCCAGGCACCCCTGAAATTAAGGTTCTTGTGGGCTATTGTAGAAGGAGCACTAAATAGAGCCTGTAAATCTAAGTCCTAGCCCCAGTTCTGTCACTGGGTCCCATACCCTTTCTTAGCCTCAATGTAATACTGTAAAGAGCTCTTTTTAATTATTGCTAATTATTACTATAGCTGAGGTATGCAGAGGAATCAGATGGGACAATCAATGGATATACAAATTGCTTCAAATTGCACATATGCCTTATACAAATAAGGTACTGGTATAATTTATGAATTCTCTCAGCCAAACACACCAATCGGGTTTTAGATACTAACCTTGAACTTGTGTTAAAGAAGTATTAGCTCTCTGAATGCCTGCCTTTAGACCTGTTGCACATGTGTTAAGCTTGATTTGAACTCAGCGGAATGGAAGGGTGGATGTCATCAGTGGTCCAAGTGCTGGCACAGAAATGCAGCCCACCCTGCCCACCCTGTGGGGGTGACAGCCGGACCTGGCGGCGGGCACTTGTGGGAGATGCAGTGCATACATCATTCGTTCACCCCCCTGCTGCCTTGGCCTCAGCCTCCACCTCCCTCCTCACCCACTCGGCGGCACTGGCCTCGTTGCTCCCTTAAGCACTGACCCACTTTGCACACAGCGCAGAGCGCGGAGCGGGTGAACTTTGTCAGCAGGGATCACTCTTACCCCAGATATTTCTGTGCCTCATCACCTCACTTCATTCTAGCCTCCCACAGTCAGATATTCCTGAAAATTTCCTGTAAAAAATGGCTGTGAAATCCTACCCTGTCTTTCTTTCATTTCAGCCTATTTTATCTCTCTTTGTGGCACTTACCACATTTATTTGTTTACTGATTTATTTTCTGCCTCCCTGGCCGGGGACAAAAGCGCCATTAGGGTAAAGAGTTCATCTGTTTTGGTTGCCATTATATTCCCAGCACCCGACAGTGCCTGGCACCTAGTAGGCCCCTAAAAAAATACTTGACAAAGTAACGTGTGAATTTAACAGGCAGACACTAAATTATTCCCCAGTGTCAGATCCCTGTCCTGTGTGAACTTGAAGCAGAAGTGTGTGCACAGACAGAACACAGACTTACAAACTTTGATGCTGGCTTTTTGCAAAAAGATTTGTCCTACCCAACATTTTCCCCTTGAGGGTTTGGTTTTTTAAGTCTGGGCGTTTTAGTCCTAGAAAGAGGACGAGATTCTAAGTCAAAGATGAGGTTTCAAATCCAGTCTTTACCACTACTAGCCACACATGACAAACGCCTTCATCTCCCTGAACCTCAATTTTCTCGTCCATACAGTGGGGATAATACTCTCTCTGCTTCCCTCAGGCTTTATTGTAAAGATCAAATAAAAAATGCATTTCTGTCCCTCCCACACTGTGTTGGGGTCTGGATTCTTCTGGCAACTCATTCCAGCCACTCTCCCGTCCTGCAAGTGGAGACGTTTGATCTTTGTCTTCCTCTCCAATCCTAAGATCCAGAAGGCAGGGGTCCGCTACATAGAGTTAACGCGACTTTGTCTCGCCAGTCTTCCCAACCAAAGAAAATTCACGGGAAGACAAGGCAGCCTGTTCCCCATCCTACTCAAAATTGCTAATACCTCATTGCCTCAGCGACTTGATCGCCAGCCTTGTAACAGATATCTCTCCCCTACACCTGTGAAGCTGATGGAACAGGACAGAGAAAACAGAATCCGACAGAAGAGAGAGAGGGCAGGCTTCTCTGTCACAAGGCCTAGGATAAGGACATTATTGTCTAGAAGGAAAGACATGATTGAAAGGTCCTGAAAACTGAGCTGGCTTCCTCTCAAACAACCGTAGTAGCCCGAAAAAGAACAAAGAATCTCTTCCTTGCATGGTAGTAATGGCGGAAAGCAAAATGAATCTGTTCACAGAGCATGCAGATGAGAATGTTGATATACCATAGTAGAATCTTTCTGAGGACGTACAGGGGAAAAGGGTCACTTGTAGCAACAGGATCCAGAGCTGTGCCAAGGAATCGTGTCACAGTGATCTTATTTCAGTGACCATCTTCCCGGTTACTCATTTTAGGGTCCCTATGGGGTGGGACTATGGGAGGTGAGGCCGGATTCTGGTGTTTTTTATGAGCCGTCATTTGCCTTTTTCCTTTCTTAGGTCTCTGTTTTCCCTACTTTCATGTGCATAATTTATAAATCATCTGTGTAGTTTTAATGCCTCACTGATTTTACATAGCTTCCTTTTTCATTGTGTTGATTGGTACTAAAAGAGGCACTCAGCTCCCAAGCCCCGACATCAGTGATGAGAATGAGGTCCAGTATCGACAGTCTAAAACAAAGACGCTCGTGGTTAAACAAAGTATAAGTAGAGCTCGGTGGTTTTCTTCTGAGTCTGTTTGGGGGAATGCGTAATGAGGAAGATTCATTTCTTTTCTATTTAAAACAATTTTTTTAATGTTTATTTACTTGTGAGAGAGAGTGCAAGACTACAAGCAGGGGAGGGGCAGAGAGAGAGGGAGACAGAAGATCGGAAGCAGGCTCCGCACTGACAGCACAGAGCCCGATGCGAGGCTCGAACTCACAAACTGTGAGATCATGACCTGAGCCAAAGTCGGATGCTCAACCGACTGAGCCACCCAGCTCCCCTTTTTTCTATTTTAAAAAGCTGACTTCTAGGGGCGCCTGGGTAGCTCAGTCGGTTAAGTGCCCGACTTCGGCTCAGGTCATGATCTCACAGTTTGTGAGTTCGAACCTCGCATCGGGCTCTGTGCTGACAGCTCGGAGCCTGGAGCCTGCTTCACATTCTGTGTCTCCCTCTCTCTCTGCCCCTTCCCTGCTCATGCTCTGTCTCTCTCTGTCTCAAAAATAAATAAACATTAAAAAAAATTTTTTTTAAATAAAATAAAAATAAAAGGCTGACTTCTAGAGAAGCAGAAGGCAATTCTAATGTGCTATTTAAATATTCCATGTAAACTCAAGATGTGTTTCCAAAGAAAAAAGAACACGCCAGCAGCACAACAAACCAAAAAGATCAAAGGAGACAACGAAAAAAGAAAAATGCCATCCCGGTGCTGTTGATCTTGCCGCTTCAAGTTCCTCTTCAGTTTGAGAAGCACTAGTAGGAAAGCTCAGAGGCCATGCACATGGCGTCTCTTTCCCTGATATTGATCCATTTATACCCATTTATTCCTTTGTTTCTTTTGGTGGGGGAGATAAATCCTGTGAATAGCAAAGGAATGGGTCACGTGTACAACAGTGGCTTCTTCCCAGACTCATTAAGGACCAGGGTCACTGGCCCTCTTTGGGTTTCCTAGACTCGAGAAGAAGACAAGAACCAGGATGGGAAAATGGACGTGTTACATTTTAAACTGGAGCTTCCTCTGCAGTCCACGGAGCATGTTCTTGGTGTGCAGCTCATCTTGACTTTCTCCTACCGATTGCACGTGAGTCCATTCCTTGCGGCAGCCCGTCCCCTCCCTTTTGTCTTTTAATAGAACGGAGCCCTCTCCCTGAGCTCTAGGAAAACTCACGCTGCAGAAGGCTCTATTATGAGGTGTAGTTTGGGGTTTAATTGAGGCAAATCGAATGCTTCTCATCGGGGTCCTATTAATGTAGGTGAGCTGCTAAGACGCTCAGAGGGTTTTCTGGGCGGGGTGCTTCCTGCTTGGCTAACCCTGGTGTTTAAGGGACTAGTAGGCAGCAACCACAGACAGGGATGCTGGGAACGCAGAGCCTTCCGATGTGACTGAAATGGCTATCGTCTCTCCTTGTGATGATTTCAGAGGATGTCGACATTCGTGATGCAGAGCATGGCGTTTCTCCAGTCCTCCTTTGCTGTGCCAGGGTCCCAGCTCTATGTGAACGGAGACCTGAGGCTGCAGCAGAAGCATCCCCTAAGCTGCGGTGGCCTTGACGTTCGGTACAACGTAAGGGTGCTTTTTACTGTCCGCCTCTTTTGTTTCTCTCTGTTACCGTTTCCCAAGTTCTTTGAAGAGGGAGGACATGAAAGTTGGAAATAGCATTTTTCTGTGGGTGGCACAGAAGAGGATTTCTGAGGAATTCTTGCCATGAATTCTTTCAAAACATAGAGACAGATACACCTGTATTTGTATCTAAAAAGAGGGGGGGAATCTGTCTTTAAGAACTAAACTGCGTGTTGTTTTTGGGTGTCCGTGTGCACACACACGGCATATTCCAAGCGGTGTTTTGCAGTTCGTGTAAAACACTGGGGGAATCGTACTAACCACCGTTTATTAAGCACATAACATATGTCAGCCCTGTGTTAAGAGGTTTAAATATATCTTCTCATTGAATCATGACAGCAGCCTCGTGAGACGCCTGCTCCTGTCATTTCCCAGCTCTCCAGCCTCTTGTCCTATCACGGTCCCCCTGGCTGCTTTCTAGCCACACGGGCCCTTTTGCTGTTCCTCAAGCCTGCAAAAGGAAGTTCCTGCCCCCCCCACCCCACCCACCCCCAGGTTATGCACTTGGCCTTTCCCTCTGCCAAGTGTCCACACAGCCTGCTCTGCTACTGCGTTCGGGTCCCTGCTGGAATATCCCTGAGCACAGTCCTTCCCTGACACTCCTTTCTAAAGAGCATTCTCCTCCCTGCCCACCACTCCACACCCAGATTTCTTTTCTGTACTTCCACTGGAAATATCAAAGATCTGTTTTCAGTTCTTTGCTAGCTGTTTTTCCCCAGTGGCAAAAGCACTGACATCTTCTATACTGTCACTCCAGTACCTAAAACAGGGCCTGGCACACTGAAAGCACTCAGACAGATTTGTTGAAAGACTGAACTCTCCTTCCACACATGAGGAAACTGGGGCGGATAGAGACTAACGAATTTTCCCCAAATCCTGCCGCTTGTAAATAACAGAACCATGAACTGTCTCTCCGGGGCTGGAACTCATGCATATGATCGCTCATGACTAACCTATCTTTTACCACATGGGGGGCCCACATAAGTTGGGCTGCTCTACTTTTGAAAATGAAATTCAGTGTTATCAGTTATTACAGGCAAAAACCAGGACTGTTCCAGATAAATGTATTTATGGTCACTTTAGCCATAATCAATATAAGTTAAAAAAAACAAAAGGAGGGGGACTATAAGATATAAACCTTTTTTTTTTTAAGCTTATTTATTTTGAGAGAGAGAGAGAGAGAGAGAGAGAGAGCAGGCATGCATGAGCAGGGGAGGGGCAGAGAGAGAGAGGGAGAGAATCCCAAGCACGCTCAGCAACGTCGGCTCAGCACAGAGCCCAACACGGTGCTGAAGACTGCAGCTGAGTCTGACACTCAACCGACTGAGCCACCCAGGCACCCCAAGATATAAACATTTTATATGAACGTTTATATAGTAGCATATGTCAACAAGAATGTGATATTAGAAGGCAGGAGATCGTTTCCTTCTTCAAAGGATTAGATGCTTATTATTTGTACTTTATCCTATTTCCATTTCTACACTTAAAAGAGATAAATTACAGAGCATTCAAGGAAGAGCAAGAAAAAGACAAAGGGGTTGAAAATATGGTCTCCTTAAAAAATGTAAGGAATTACTGCCCCCCTTGGAATAGAGAGGGGTATTTTATAACTAGCTGTAAAACCTGTGAAAGGTGGATATTGACCCCTGTTTCTATCCCTGCAAAAGGGAAGACTGAACATAGATGATTTAAATTATTGGGGTGGCTCAGTCGGTTAAGCGGCCGACTTCAGCTCAGGTCATGATCTCGCAGTTCATGAGTTCGAGCCCCGCATCGGCCTCTGTCCTAACAGCTCAGAGCCTGGAGCCTGCTTCAGATTCTGTGTCTCCCTCTCTCTCTCTGCCCCTCCCACTCTCTCTCTCTCTCAAAAATAAATAAACATTAGAAAAAATTGTTGCACGGGAGGTCATCCATTCTTGAAGAAAGGGTTACTGATGTCTGAGCAGGCCACCATGCACAAGAGGCCAGTCTCAGCTGTGGGTGGGTGGGAGGAGAGAAGGATGAGTGGAAAAGTGGCTGGGGGCTCACTCCACACCCTCCTGCCACATCCCAGGTGTCTGTAATCAACGGGACCAGCCCTTTTGCCCGTGACTATGACCTCACCCACATTGTTGCCGCTTACCGGGACAGGAATGGTGAGTCATGGGTACAATGCACTCAGCTGCTTCTCCAGGACCTTCCAGGTCAGTGGGAACATTGGACAAAACCACAACTGGAGCTCTTGTCATGATAAAAATGTCCAAGCCAGTGACTACTCAGTGATGGGAGGGGAACAGGCTACCCAGGGTCTGTCCTTTTCCTCCTGATCTAAAGACCCCGCACCCTGCCCCTGCCATCGCTACTCTTAACGTCCAGCAGGTGAGTGCTCATTTATGTCCCATGTTTATTGATCACTAGCTTGATGGATTTCTTTTTTTCTGTAAACGCCTAATTGAGTTGCTCCCCCACCACACCTGTAAAAGGAGCCAAAGACAAATTGCTAACCCTGGCTTTCAGCTAGAAGTAGGGAATGTGACTGACTTACCCCCAAATAAGCAGCTGACGTAGAGCAGGGGGCCTGGCGTTCTGGCTGGAACGCTGAGCGTGTCCATCCCTCAGAGAGGAAAGGCTCTCGGGCCAGTGTGTGTGCTTGACTCAGCACATTGGTCTGGTTGGCCGTCTGAGGTTTCCTCTAAAGGCATCTGAAGCATTACGTGGCAGCCGGACATCGTAGATACCACCCACACACATTTGTCAAGTTGTGAGGACCACAATCCCAGTACTTCTTCCTGAATTTTTGTAATAAACTGGTGGCATTATTCCCAAACCAGAGGAATGTTAAAACAAAAACACTCATCTACAACTTTTCTTTCTTTATTCCTTCCAGTCTTTGTCCATATGCAGATTTTTTTTATACAGCTCTTATCATAGTTTATAAAACATTTTAGGATCCAACTTTTTTTTTTTGTACTTCCCCGCGCTACTACAAAGCTTTAATTGGTATTATTTTTAGTGGTAGCATAGTATTCCTTTGCTTAGCCATTCAACAGTGGAAGAACACACAGACGGTTCCAAGTTTGTAACATAAATATTTTGACAAGTGTTTCAACAAATAATTTGTGAGCAGCTTTGCACAGTCAATTCTCTTTCCTTCGGAGTCATTTTTTTGGGAAAAGTTCTGATGTGCAGAATTCGCATGAGGGGTCAAAGAATACTTTGATAGTCCTTATTATTTTATTGAGAGAGCATTCATGGATTGATTTAACTCCTGCTTGTGTTGCAGTAACCACCGTCCTGATGGACTCCGACCCCATCTGGCTGGTGGGAAGGGCCGCCGAGGCTCCATTTGTGATTAACGCCATCATCCGGTACCCAGTGGAAGTCATTTCATATCCTTTCTGTTAAAGAGCCATAGTAGCTCAGTTTCAAAAACAGGAAAGTGCCTCCCTTGTCCCAAGAAGGGACAGATATGGGAAGCCTCCGATTGGAAATTGCTTAAATGACTCCGTCTGCTGTTCGTGCAGGGACAAAAAACAAACAAACAAAAAAAACAACCTCATTTCCTCTTCATATCTCTGGACGATTCTTCAGACCAGAATCATCCATATGTATGTATTAATAATCTTCTATCGTCCCTTTTATCATAAGGGCATTTGAAACATTTTTGCCATTTCCTGTCTAAACTAAACCTTTGGCTTAACTTCCACTTAGAAAATATCATCTGTGACTCCTTAACTGGCTGTACTTATCTACCAGGATTCTGGGAAATGATAAAGTTTGCCTGGATCCAGTATGTCAGTATCCTGCTTATCTTCCTCTGGGTGTTTGAAAGAATCAAAAGATTTGTGTTTCAGAATCAGGTGGTGACCACGATCCCTGTCACCATAATGCCCCAGGGAGAACTGTATAAGGAGCACTTATCATAAGACCATTTCTGAGAACTAAGCAGGACCCTGGCTACCTCAGCCTTGTCTTCTGGGAACGGCCATCTTAAGAAATTTTTGCGAAGAGCTCCTCATGGACACGTGCCCGTGTGTGTCCTTTTCCTATCAGAGACAAAGGACAATCCGTTGTAAGTTTTCTCTACACAAATTCCATGTCTTCTAAGCACCTCCAAAATCTTCAGGGACTAGTTTGTGGAAACATCCAGAGGTTCCTGAAGGCTATAATTTGCTTTTTTTTTTTTTTTTTTTTTTTGCCTTAGACTTGAATTTCAGGAGAAAACTGCAGTCAGTTCAGAACTCTTGGAAAGAGTCCCATCTCTGGTCAAGCAAAGACTTTTCCTCTCTTGAACTGAGAAACATGCTATGCATTTCTTCCCACTATTGTAAACCACTTTTTACTCTTTTCAGGCCTCTCTTGTGAGAGATATGCAAATCAGTAGCACTTTCCACTCCTGAGCATCTAAATTTCCCATTCAGAACTTTGGTTTCCAGAACTGAGAGGTCCTTGAGGGGGAGAATGGGAGCGAGAGAAAGGGAGCGCTGGAGAGCACATGCACGCACACGTGTCCAGTGGGCAACTCCAGGACACCGGGACCATCCACCTGCCCTCAGGCTAACAGACATTGGTCTGTCATCAGCTGGGCTGAGCAGCCCTTTATCCCTGCCCTGCTGTGGCTGGCTTTGTGCCCTGCCTTTTGCCCTGTCTGTGCCCCTGGAACAGCAGGCTGAAGCCAGAGTGCTCTTTCGCTCACAGTCCCCTCCGCAACAGTGGGGGAAGTAAGGATTATAACAACAGTTTCTTTCTCTCTGGCCCTGACCCAACAGCCTGGACACTTGCTACTCCTCCTCCTTGACAGCCCTCCCCCACTTCTTGAAAAGGACACGGGTGACAGAGGACCTGTTGTTGGTATTGGCTCCCACTGCCAACAACCACAGAGTTTGTTTGGAGGGCTAGCAGGAGACCCAGCTACTTGTATTTCCTGTGATGAAGGGACAGGGTGCCCGTCAGAGTGAGCGGCTTTGGGGAGAACGAACAAGGTGCACTGAGGGGGTAAAGAGGACGCTTGCCCGCCCAGGACAGCCTAATCCGGCCTGGTTGTTAGCAGAATGACAAGCGGTCCGACAGGGTCAACCTCCTGCCTAAGTGAGTGTCATCAGGATGGCACTGCTGAAATGGGCCTCTGTTGCACACGGAAGGCCAGTTCGCCGTTCCTGGACTGAGGAAATGAGCTGTCCTCAAAGGACAGACGGATCTGCTTTATGATCGCAAGATGTCACTGGCACTGGAGACAGGCCTGCTCTGAACCATGCTTCAGGCCCACCCACCCACACACTCCTCTACATGCGTATGCCTCAGTTTACCTTGGAGATTCAGTTCTCATTTCCAAAGCACCTTTTCTTCCAGGCTGACCAAGATAAGAGTTTTGGAAACAGCCACTTTGAAGTATTCAAGCACAAAACTAGCTTAACACTGGCCCCTCTGCCTTGTCTTTTACTATCTAGGGCTGTTTATATACCTACACAGTTTTTCTTGGGATTTAAATGAAAAACGGTTTCTGGTTTGAATCACAAAAAGGTAAGGAGAAACGGGAAGATCGCTAAAGACATGAATTAACACCGCTTTGCATTTTGTTAAATTATTTTCAGGCAGAACTTGTATAAAGAACCATGATGTTTTGTACCTTTCTAATTAAAATATTCAAAATGGAAGGCTGCACGTGTCTGTTATGAGACAACTTCGCAAAGTGGGTGGGGATGGGGAGGGCAGAGGTTGCGCACACTTCTCCCAGTTACTCACCGGCAGCCTTCCGTTGCCAGGGCTCTGCCCAAAGACCTTGGAGCTTTTGTTAGCTCTTTGGCAACATCCCCTGGTCCTGCCCCAAGTAAATGTGAGTTTTTGGTGGAATCCACATGGCCTGTGGAAACCCACAGGCTGGAAAATTACAACCGTGTCTGGTGAATATCAAATTATTTACGGATCAGATGTTGGTAGCTTCCGAAGGGGAATGACACAGTGTAGTTGGAAGAGGGGAAAGGTGAGAAATATACAGGATTTTATCCTGAGCTGTAACAGCTAAGTCAAGGTTTGAGACAATTACTCAATATGTGGGGTGTGGGGAGGGAAGATCTCTAATTTTGGTAAATGATTTTCCAGTTTCTGTTTGAATCAGGTGAGGCTCCCTAAGGCCCTGCTTAGGTCCCATCATGTAAGATTAATAAGGCAATTCTCTGTCTTCTTTTTTTCTTTCTCTTCATGTTCATGCTTTTTAAAAGACGTCTTGTTTCTTTCTGACCGGAGAAGTTCTAAATGCCTGTTGGGGAAAATGTAAAATTACAGAAACCTAAAGAAAATAAGTTGTCTGTAAATGTAGAAGTTATCACGATTGGCATTCTGGCACACATCTTTCTAATCTTTTGTAGTCTAACTTTTTCATTATCATAAACAACACTTCTATGAACCTTGTGTATAAATCCTTCTTGCCAGTTTATTTCCTTAAGTTAGATGCTAGAAAGGAATTACTAATTCAGAAAGCTTATGGCCGTTCTTAAGGATTTAAATTCATCTTGCCAAACCGCATCCTGGAAAGAATGCACTAATTTATAGTCCCAGCAGCAGAGACTTCTTTTAGATCCCAGCACGGATTATAGGAGGTCAGAATTTTTTTTCAGATGCCTGGACTCTGTTGTTATCTGGGGGGGGGGGGGGGGGGACGGGCTGCTTTACTTTTTGAAATTTATCTTGTATTTACCCGGACTTGCTACCAAGCCTGTGCCTCTGGGATGAGACTAGAACAGGGAAGGGACGGGAGGAGGGGGCAGCCAGCTCTGGGCTTAGGTCCTAAGGGCCACCTGGCGTCTCGGCCCCTCCCAGCTGGGCTACTGGCTGGGGAGGCTGCGCTGTCCGCTTGGCATCAGGACGCCTTGGACTTGGCTTACTTAGGTCTGAGGCTGGGGGCTTGGGAAAGCGGCTTGGATTCCAAGTCACTTCGCTTCGAGGATGCCACAGAGAGCGAGGAGGGGCAAGATTACGATTTGATTTCCCTCGCCAGGGCCTTTTGTGCTCCCCGGAGGCTTCGCTCTCCGCGACCGGAGCGGGAGACAACTCTTTCGGTCAGTTAGTCGGGTGAAGAGGGTGAGCGCCAGCGCCCTTTGACATCCTCCCGCTGCCCCCGGGGCCCACCTGCGCCCGCCCTCACCCCGCCCTCCGGCGCCCGCCCCCGCCCCCGGGCGGCCGCCCCTCCCCCGAAGTGGGGAGGGTAGTGGGAGCAGGGGGCCAACCGGCTCCTTCCTTCCTTCCGTCCCTCCCGCCCCGGCTCCCGCCCGCCGGCTCCGGGACCGCAGCCACGTCTGAAAGCGCCTCATTGTGCGCGTTCTTCTCGGGCAGCGGGCGACTGCACTGGCGGCGCGGGGCGCAGGGCGCGGGGGGCGCGGCGCCCGGCACGGGTGGGGGGCTCCGGGCAGGGGCGCCCCAGTCCGCGTCTTGTCGTTGCCCCACGACTGCCCCGCACGCACACCCCCTGTTCTTAAGACGCCTCTCCGTTTCCAGGACACGCCTGCCCCGTTTCCAGCTTCCCCCCGCCTGAGCTCGCCAGGTGCCTCCAATATCGAGGCATCTGCTGCCCCCGCGCCCATGCCTCTCGGAGCCTTCTCCCCGGGGTCACTGCGTGCCCCTTAAGAGCCTTGGGAGCCTGCGGGGCACATCAGCTCCCGAGGAGTCTCCCGGTGAAGACACAGCCGGCCGTGGACTGGAACTAGGAAGAGGCGAGGTCAAGGAGCCCCTGCCGAGCCTCAGGAGAGAGGTGTCCGCCTCCCGCCGCGCCAGCTCGGGCAGGGACGCCAGCTTCGGGGTACGTTGGTTCGGCCTGTCTCCGCGCAGGATGCCCCCAAACCGGGGCATTGATCTTGCAGCCGAGGAGTCGGGTCTGGGGAGAAGAGCTGAGGGTGGTGGTTCTAACCGAAGGTGGAGAGGGCATTGCAGCCCCAGACGCTGGTTTCACGGTGTCTTCCCGGGGCTTCAGCTGCACCGGAGATCGCTACTGGGGATCCCTAATCTCTTAAAACGGGTGTTGCCAAGGGCTTTAATCCAGAAAGCTTTTTCCACGGAACTCTTTTGAGAAAAAGCAGCTTGGTGAGTGAATTGAGAACCATATGCAGCTGACCTTGGAGCCTGGAGGCCTCTGTTGGGGCTGCTGGATCTTGGCCTCAGCGGAGGTGCCTGGCCAATGTTAACTCTCTTTTCGGTACCCTCTTGCGCCGGAGGCATGAGGATGGGAAGACTGAGGCCTAGAGAGCAGGAAGGACTTGGCTTCCCTGAGGCCCAGAGTGAGTTGCCAAGTACCAGAGGTAATGAGAATAGTGCCTGGCTGCTTCAGCCCGCTAAGGGTTGGCTGTGTTGAGGGCTCTACGGTTCCATTGACTCCTCTCCATCGAGTGTGGTAGGGGCTGTCGCCGGCGTCCTTTGCAAAGGAGCCAGAGGAGGAAGCGCCCAGACGTTAGGAGTGCACTGCCCCAAGTCACACACCTCACTGGTGCAGAGGCAGAATTTGAACCCAGTCCGGCTTTCAGAAGCCAGTCTTGTAGCCACTATTCACCGTTGTTTTGCGGTACATGTTCTGACCCTGCCTGGGCTTGCCACATTCTGTTCCCAGGGTCACCTGAACCAGATCAGGCTGTTGTCCTTGAGTTTTCCTTATGAAAAGGCTTTCGCTCGGATTCATAGAATATAGTTGTCACCCAGGATTTGGAAGATTTCTGAGCAAATACTAGTGTACTGTGTGACAGACCTTGTTCTAAGTTCTTTATAAATATTAACTCATTCACTTTTCACATCGAGCCCTGACTTGGGTTATATTATTTCCCCCATTTATTTTTATTTTATTTAAAAAATTTTTAATGTTTATTTATTCGTGAGAGAGAGAGAGAGAGAATATGCAAGTGGGGGAGGGGCAGAGAGAGAGGGAGACACAGAATCTGAAGCAGGCTCCAGGCTCCGAGCTGTCCCCACAGACCCCCGTTGCTGCGCTTGAACTCCACAAACTCATGAGATCATGACGTGAGCCGAAGTTGGATGCTTAAGCTACTGAGCCACCCAGGCTGCCTGAGTTTTGCTTTTTTAACGCTTATTTTATTTTTGAGAGAGAAAGAGAGACAGAGAGATGGAGCGCTAGCTGGGGAGCGGCACACAAAGGGAGACACGGAATTTCAAGCAGGCTCCAGGCTCTGAGCTGTCAGCACAGAGCCCAGATGTAGGGCTCAAACTCAAGAACTGTGAGATCATGACCTGAGCCAAAGTTGGATACTTAACTGACTGAGCCCCCCGGCACTCCCATTTTTTTTTTTCTTTTTTTAAGTGAGCTCTAGGGGTGTCTGGGTGGTTCAGCCCATTGAGCATCAGATTCTTGATTTTGGCTCAGGTCATGATCCCAGGGTTATGGGCTAGAGCCCAGCATGGAGCCTGCTTAAGATTCTCATTTTCTCTCTCTCCGCCTCTGTCACTCTCCCCCGCTCATGCATGCTCTCTTGCTTGCTCGCTCTCTCTCTCTCTCTCTCTCTAAAACAAAATAAACAAAAACCTTTTAAAGTAAGCTCTAGGCCCAACATGGGGCTTGAACTCATGACCCTGAGATCAAGTCGCATGCTCTACCCACTGAACCAGGCAGGTGAATTTCCCCCGTCTTACAGATTCAACAACAACAACAGGCACAGAGAGATTAAGTATCTTGTCCAAGGTCACCCAGTAAAAGATCAAATGGAGTTCATCAGCCACTGTGCCAGCACTGCTCCCTGTCATGAGACAGAATCCTGCTTCTGGTCTAGTAAGGGGACATAGGTACAGAAATGCATGAACAAGAGTATTCTGCACAGTGATAGCAGCATTAACGGTGATTTCTCAGTATCGCCTAATACTCAGGCAAGGTGAAATTTCTCTCATTGCCTCAAAGATATCTTCTTGCACTTGGCTTGTTTGAATCAGAATCCAAACAACATCTACACACTGCATTTGGCTATTCCATGTTTTCTTCTAAAACAGCCCTTTCCTTTTTTTTTTTTCTTATGTGATTGAATTCTAAGAATGATTTGCTTTTCAAAAATAACAAATCAATCAAAATAAAATGTTAAAAAAATAAGCCAGAGAACTTTCCAGATTATCCCTGTAATAAGAGGGCTCTGTCAACACCTGGGGGAACACAGGAGAATGTTCTCAAGGTGCATTCCCTACCCCCCCTCCCCTGCATGAGTTATTTCAGAAAAGAGGTGGGAGTCCCCAGACTTCAGGTCTCCCCAGCTGTAAGGTTCTATGATTAGGTCCAGCGCAAAATGCATTTTGAGGATCCCCAAAGTTCAGAGCCAGAGAAAGGTGTTATGTGTTACCTGCTAATCTGCTCTGAAATGCCCCCTGGGGTGGCTCTGAGCCAGGGGGACTTGAGGCTCCTTTCCTAGACAATTTGATTTCATTTCCCAATAGATTCCTGCAGGCAAACCTGTTTCCTCCAGCAGCATCTGGACTGTGTGACTCCAGCTTCCTTGCCTCTGGCTGATGCCACGAAGCTGCTCATTAGGGCTGGCAGAGAGCAGATGTGGCCAGGGCTTGGGGCCAGGAATGTCTCCTGCCACAGCCTGACCCAGTCCACAGCCCTGAGGCTGAGGGCGGGGTTAGGGATCTTCACTCCTTGTAGCCTCTGGGAGGTAGTTCTCCGTCCTTGCCCCCGTCCTACTCTGGCCAGCTGGTACTCGGGTCAGCCAGGGGACTGATCTGCCGCACTCCTCGTCCTGCAGCGAAAGCTGGAGCAGGCAAGCTCCACCCGTGCCCATGCCTCCTTTAACCAAGTTTATGAGTTTACGATTACCAAAGTGATACAAGTCTGTCGTAGACCACCTGGAAAACGCAGCAAAAGCACTAACAAGAAAAAAATTACTTGTTATCTGGCCACAGAACGTAACTACTATTCAGCACACATCGTTCCAACTTTCTTTCTATGCATTTTTGTGTATTTTTTTAATAAAAGCTCTATTGAGATACAATTCACTTACCCTAAAGTTCACCCTTTTATGGTGCACAATTCACTGATGCAACAGTATACACATGTTGTGTGTTAATCACCTCGGGGTTTATCCATGTTGTAGCATGTATCAATATTTCATTCCTGGGGTGCCCAGGTGGCTCAATCGGTTAAGCGTCCGAGTTCAGCTCGGGTCATGAGCTCACGGTTCATAGGTTTCAGCCCCCACGTCTGGCTCTGTGCTGGCCGTTCAGAGCCTGGATCCTCCTTGGGATTCTGTGCCTCCCTCTCTCCCTGCTCCTCCCCCACTCACACTCTGTGTGTGTCTCTCTCTCAAAAATAAATAAACGTTAAAAAAAAAACTTTATTCCTTTTCATTGCCAGATAACACTCAATTACAGTTGACTCTTGAATGTGGGTTTAAACTGTGTGAGTCCACTTATATGCAGATTTTTTTCAATAAACACACTGTGGTAGTATAAATGTATTTCTCTTCCTTAAGATTTTCTCAGTAGCATTTTCTTTTCTCTAGCTTACTTTAATACATATAATATGCAAAATAGGTGACTGTTCGTGTTAAGGCTTCCAGTCAGCAGTAGGTTGTTTGTAGCTAAGTTTTCCGGGAGCCAGAAGTTACACATGGGGGTGGGGGGTGGTGGTGGTGCCTGGGTGGCTCAGTCGGTTAAGCATCCGGCTCTTGATGTCAGCTCCGGTCTTGATCTCGGGCTTGTGAGTTCAGGCCCCACCTTGGGGTCCATGCTGGGTATGATACTACTTAAAAAAAGTTGCACATGGATTTTCGACTGTGTAGAGGTTGATGCCCCAACTTCCACATTCACCAAGGGGAAGCTGTGTATGGATGTACCACACATTTTGTTTATCCGTTTATCGGTTGATAGGTATTTGGGATGTTTCCACTTGGGGGCCATTATGAATAATGCTACTATGAAAGGTGATGAGCACATTTTTGTGTGGACATGTGTTTTCAGTCTTCTTGGATACGTATTTTATTTTATTTAAATGTTTATTTATTTATTTTTGGAGAGACATTGCAAGCAGGGGAAGGACAAAGAGAGAGAGAGAGATTGAGAATCCCAAGCGGGCTCCTCACTGATGCAGGGCTCTATCCGACAAACCATGAGATCGTGACCTGAGTCGAAATAAAGACTCAGATGCTCAACCACCTGAGCCACCCAGGCACCCCTGGATATATATGTATTTTAGAGTGGCGTCTCTGCACCACGTGGTAACCCTGTGTTTAACCTCTCGAGGAACTGCCTGTTTCCTGCAACACCTGTACCACTTTGCACCCCCCAGCGGTGTCCACGGCTTCCGGTTTCCCCACCTTCTCACTAACGCTGCTGATCTACCTTTTTGGTTCTAGCCATCCTAGTGGATGGCGAGTGATATCTCATTGTAGTTCTGATTGCCATTTCCCAAGCGACTAAAAGTATCAAGCATCTTTTCATGCGCTTGTAGGTAATTTGTATATCTTTGGAGAAATGTCTACTCAAATCTTTTGCCCATTTTTATGTTGGCTTCTGCGTCTTCTGTTATTGAGTTGTAAGAGCTCTTTGTATATTCTGGCTCCCATACATATGATTTGCGAGGATTTTCTCCCATCCGGGGCTGTCCTTTCACTTTCTTGATGAAGTCCTTTGATACTGGTGTATTTTTAACATCCTCGTATGTGTTGGTACTTGTGGTTTTTCCACTCGAAGTTATGTAGTTAAGAGCTCTAAAGTTAGGTGGTGAGGACTTAAATTCTGACTCCACTGCTGTGTGGGTCCTTTAGGCAAATTCTTAATCTTTCTAAACTTCACTTCCCTGATCTGTAAAACAGGGAGGGGTATCAGGTCCACTGCATAGGTTTGTTGTAAGGATTAAATCAGAAGATGGGCGCAAAACTCTTGGCACATAGGAAGCCCTCAATGGATGGTATTTACTGGTGCTCCGTGTTTCCAGCCCACTGTAAACATTCATCTTCCTCCTCTCTCTCCTTTTCTCCCTTGCCTCCCCCCCCCTTTTTTTTTCCCTCTTTTTCCCTCCTTTTCAGCCTTCTTTGTAACAGATGCCCCGGGCTCCATTAGAGCTGGCTTGCCCCCCAGGGGTGGCCCTTGATGCCAAGAGTCCGCTGATCCCTCATCTGGGATCTGTTTTCTGTAGCCTTTGGGATTCCTGAACAGGGATGGCCTCCAGCTGATGCCAAACTGAGAGAAAGCTGAGCCCTGGATTTGTACTTAGTATTACATTTCACTCCCTTAGATGCGTTGCCAGGGCTGGGAAGGGCTGATGACAGGACATGCTGCGGAGTCAAGGGCACGCAGAGCTGGGGTGCAGGTGAGGGTTTCCCAGAGAGCTGGATTCCTGGGCTCCAGGTCACCCCCCTCCTGTGGCACACCGTCCTGCCCTCAGGTTTCCCCTTGGCAAGTCAGGTAGAACAATAGCTCCTTCCTGTGTCTCCAAGGCCAAGAAACAGTCAGGGATATTTAGAAGATACTGTCACTTAAAAAAATTTTTTTTAATGTTTATTTTTGAGAGAGAGAGAGACAGAGCATGAGTGGGGGAGGGACAGAGAGACACCCCCCCCCCCACACACACACACACAGAATCCGAAGCAGGCTCCAGGCTCTGAGCTGTCAGCACAGAGCCCGACGTGGAGCTCAAACTCACAGACCATGAGATCATGACCTGAGCCGAAGTCGGACACTTAATCGACTGAGCCACCCAGGCACCTCTGAAGATACTGCCGCTTTAAAATGCTCAGGAGGACACTGCAGAGCCTGCTTGGGACTCTCTCTCTCTCTCTCTCTCTCTCTCTCTCTCTCTCTTTCTCTGCCCCTCCTCTGCTTGTGCTCTCACTCTCAAAATAAATAATTAAACTTAAACGCTCAGCAGGAAGAAATATGGGACACGTGGGGGAGTTCCTCCCTTTGGATTTGGATCATAGAGTGTCTGACTTAAGTTAGGCAAATCTTTATTAATATCATCTACTCTTTAGTCTTTGGGACATTCCCTGACATGACACTTACTGCCTTATTCAGTCGGGATTCTGAACTTTTTAATGAAATATAACATACATACAGAAAAGAGCATAAAAATACAGCTTGATGGGGTGCCTGGGAGGCTCAGTTGGTTAAGCGTCCGGCTTCAGCTCCGGTCATGATCTTATGGTCTGTGAGTTCGAGCCCCGCATCGGGCTCTGTGCTGACAGCTCAGAGCCTGGAGCCTGCTTCGGATTCTGTGTCTCCCTCTCTCTCTGCCCCTCCTCTGCTCACACTCTTTCTGTCTCTCAAAAATTAGTAAACATTAAAAAAATTGTTTTTAAATACAGCTTAATGACTTCCCACAAATCAAACACGCTCAGGTACTTAGCACCTCATCAAGAAACACGGCATGACGGGCCTCCAAAAGCTCTGTCCAGGCTTCCTGAGGGTTCGGCCCACACCCCACCCCACCCCACCCACAGGACCCACTTTCCAGTCAAAATGCTTGGTTGTAAATGGCAGAAATCGAACTCGCATTGGCTTGGCTAAAAAAGGGGGTATTTTCCCCCACCGAGAAGTCCACGGGTGAATCTCGCCCAGCTGGATCCGGGTGCTCACGGCTCAGACTTTTTTTTTCTCTGCTCACTTCTCTTCTGTGTTGGCTTTATACCCAGGCAGCGTCCCTCTCCCCTGCAGAGCTACAAAACTCCTGGGATTGGACTTGGGGCAAATGTCCATTCCTAAGCCTGTCGCTTGGTCGGGGGATGACGTGCGGAACATACAGATGAACGAGGCTTGGTGCACATGACTCCCTACGAACTGGGAAGTGGGCGGCCGGCTCCACGCAAACCACGTGCACTTTGCGTGAGTGAGGGGTGGCTCCCCAGAGAAAAATCTAGAGGCTGTTAGCAGAATAAGGAGGAACAAGTACGGAGTGGACCCAAGGAAACTCTGTCTCGTGCACTCGTCCACACTGATGCCTGGGAACAGACAGTCGTGAGAAAACGCAGTGGCAAGGAGGCGGGGGCAAAGTGTCACTCAGGGCAGAGTGGTACCTGGCTTGAGAGAGGCACAGGTGAGGTGTCTTCAGAGGAAGCGGGATGGGCACTCGCAGCAGAGAAGAGAGGAACATGGAGTGTTGCCTCCAGGTCACCTGACCTATAGGATGCTGGGTCGGAAGTATGGGAAGTGAGTCTGGAAAGCTGAAGGTTGCTGCACAGGGGAACGACACGATGAAATATACGGCATAGACGGCGGATTCTGTCTCCCTCTCCCTCTCTCTGCCCCTCCCCTGCTCACACACTCTCAATCTCTCAAAAAGAAATTAAAACATTAAAATAAAAAAAAAGGTAATTTCTACCTTCCAGGAGTGTTGGGAGGATGCAGTTCACTCATGAAAATTAAGTCCTTGTCCTGGTACCTTTCGGACCCGTTCTTAACTTTGAACCCTGAGGTCACTGGGTGTGCTACACACAAGGCTCCTTATCAGGAAATCTCCCACAGGACCTGGTCTTCCCTGGGCTCCCGAATGGGGTAGGGTGTGTCAGTCCCCTTCCTAGTTCTCGAGTTCCAGTAATAAGATCAGATATCAGCTCCGGTATTGTGTGAGTCACTTAAGAAAATGTCTGGTTTCCCTGGAGTACATCGGCCTGTGGTTGAGACCCTCCCTAGCCAGAAAAGGGCTGGGCTGGCCAGGGCAGCTGTGTTTGGGCCAGACCTCAGGGTCCTTTGCTCCGCAGGGATCCCCCAGGATATGGGAGAGGCCAGCTGCTTGGGGTCAGAAAATGCCAGGAGCTTAGAGACGGAAGTCCTGGGTCGGGGTCCCCCTTCCCCTACTATCTCTCCAAGCCTTGGGTCCTTCACCTAAGAAGTTGAGATCACAGTGTCTACCAAAGGGGCCATTGAGTCAAAACAGCATCTAGCACTCGTATGTCAGCAAATGCAAGTTGAGTTCCCTTCCTCTCCTGTGCCCTGTTCTCGTGGAGAAGCACATCTTTGAGAGGAGATAACACGTGCAGGGCAGGAAGGCGGCTGCTCTCCTTATGTTCCGGGAGTGAGCGTAGGGTCCGGGACTCGGGAGACAGCGTCGGAGTCAGCAGATGTCAGGTCCGTTGGGTGTCCTCCACCCACTCCTGCAGCCTCTGAATAAGTGGGACCAGCTCACGATTTAGACCCAGCTTCTCCCGGTGGTGATATGGCTGGGGGGTGGGGTGGCTTAGTGGGGAGCAAATACTGTGGAAGCAAGGAGGAGACTTCCAGGCTCCTCCTTCCAAAGCAGCTCATCTTTGAGACCTCGAGCTGTGCGAGCTTGGCTCAGGGTTCCTTTCACTGTGAGGGACAAGGGTGACATTCTTAAGATCCACCACAGGACCCAGGAGTGGCTGGGGACTAGAGGTAGGCTCGGGAGATGCCGGGATTCCAAATGTAGGTGACCTCAGGGTGTCTCATCTGGGTGGAGAAGTCATCTGCCCCAGGGCTCCTAGCTGCTAAGTGGCACCAGAGGGCTCAGTGCCAGCCCTCCCTTCTCCATCCAGCAGGAGAGACCACCCGTTCGCACCCATTTGGAAAAATGTACCCTGCCCCTGGTCTGTGCCCAGCTCCAGGCGGGGGCTGGGCAGCTCTGTTCCCACCTGCAGGGACCTTTCGGTCAGTACGGGAAGGCAAAACCCTCCCCCTGTGCCGGGTTATCTCCTCCGGTGAGACGCTGACCCAGCCTCCCTCCTGCTTCCTCAGGCCCTGAAGAACCCGCGGACGTCTTCCATGGATTTGTGATTGAGGTGGGCAGCTCTCCCAGCGGCCCTGGACTACCGTGAGTAACCTCAGCATGGAGGCAAACCGTGGCCAGGGGCCTGACTGCTGTCACCTCCTCCTTCCCTGGTTCTGCCCCACCTCCCCCTCAACTGCTTTCTTCTGCACATTCACGCAGCTCCAGAAGGGTACCTTCCCTCTGGAGTCCCAGCATCCCGCAGCACTCTACTCCCTGTAGGTGGCAACAGTTGGTGTTCTTTGTCTCTGTCATTTGTTTGTTTACTTTTAATAACAAAAGCTGTAGCTGCGTGTTTAAAAGAAGTCAAACAACACAGACGCGCCCTGTGTGGAAAGTGCAAGTTGCATGTTATGGGATTTGCTACATGCCCTGCCCCCATGCTCATTCCATTACTCCAGTGCCAGTATCAATCCCCTTTTTACAGATGGGTAAACTGAGTCACAGGCAGATTAAGTGTTTGGTCCGAGATCACAGGCTAAGAAGTGGCTGAACCTGGGGAGGGAGCCAAATCACTCATCAAGCTGTTTAGCTAAACAGCCTAAAATTGTCCCCCAAAAAGGAATTCTTAAGCAAAAGGTGGAGATTCTGTTTTTAAAAAAGAGAGAGAGAGAGAGAAAGAAAGAAGGAGGGAGGGAGGGAAGGAGGAAGGGGGAAGGAAGAAAGAAGGGAAGAAAGAAAGAGGAGTAAGGCAGAGAGAGAGAGGGAGAGAAAGGCAGGGGAGGGGAGGAAGTAAGGACGAACATACATTTCCCGCAGTAGTCTGCAACTGGCCTTTGCTCTGCAGGGTCTAGATCATGGCTGATGTCTTAAAGTCCTGTTGCCGGGGGAGCGCCCAACGAGACGGCTGTAGTCCAGGGAGGCCCCCACAGGTCGGGGGGTCCAGACCCGGGGCCCGCTCTCTGCAAGCACCCGTTGGGAGTTGGGCTGCGGCGCGGCTAGCGGGCCGCGGTCCCCAACGGCTGCACTCTCCTCCCGCAGGCCCCCGGCCGGCGGCATGTGGCTGCCGCGCATCTCCAGCACGGCCGTGACCGTGCTCCTGCTGGCGCAGACCGCCATCCTGCTTTTCCTGGTCTCCTGGCCCAGGCCGCCGTCCCCGGTGGGCGGCAAAGAGCGGGTGCACGTGCTGGTGCTGTCCTCGTGGCGCTCGGGCTCGTCTTTCGTGGGCCAGCTCTTCAGCCAGCACCCCGACGTCTTCTACCTGATGGAGCCCGCGTGGCACGTGTGGACCACCCTGTCGCAGGGCAGCGCGCCGGCGCTGCACATGGCCGTGCGCGACCTGGTGCGCTCCGTCTTCCTGTGCGACATGGACGTGTTCGACGCCTACCTGCCGTGGCGCCGCAACCTGTCGGACCTCTTCCAGTTCGCGGTGAGCCGCGCGCTGTGCTCGCCGCCGGCCTGCACCGCCTTCCCGCGCGGCGCCATCAGCAGCGACACGGTGTGCAAGCCGCTGTGCGGGCGGCGGCCCTTCGGCGTGGCGCAGGAGGCCTGCCGCTCCTACAGCCACGTGGTGCTCAAGGAGGTGCGCTTCTTCAACCTGCAGGTGCTCTACCCGCTGCTCAACGACCCCGCGCTCAACCTGCGCATCGTGCACCTGGTGCGGGACCCGCGGGCCGTGCTGCGCTCCCGCGAGCAGACGGCCAAGGCGCTGGCGCGCGACAACGGCATCGTGCTGGGCACCAATGGCACCTGGGTGGAGTCCGACCCCGGCCTGCGCGTGGTGCGCGAGGTGTGTCGCAGCCACGTGCGCATCGCCGAGGCCGCCACCAGCAAGCCGCCGCCCTTCCTGCGCGGCCGCTACCGCCTGGTGCGCTTTGAGGATCTGGCGCGGGCGCCGCTGCCCGAGATCCGCGAGCTCTACGACTTCGCGGGCCTGAGCCTCACGCCGCAGCTCGAGGCCTGGATCCACAACAGCACGCACGGGTCCGGGCCCGGCGCCCGCCGCGAGGCCTTCAAGACCTCATCCAGGAACGCGCTCAACGTCTCCCAGGCCTGGCGCCTCGCGCTGCCCTTCGCCAAGATCCGCCGCGTGCAGGAGCTGTGCGCCGGCGCGCTGCAGCTGCTGGGCTACCGGGCCGTGGCCTCCGAGGCCGAGCAGCGCGACCTCTCCGTGGACCTGGTGCAGCCGCTCGGCACTAGCAGCTTCAGCTGGGCGTCGTCCACCGCGGCGCACCCCCGACCTTAGCGCAGGCCCCCCAGGCTGTGGCGGCGGGGGAGGGAGCCGGTCACGCAGCGCCCAGGCTGCTAGTGGAGGGGCCCGGAGTTGGGGAGTCTTCCTCCGTAGTAGGAATGGATTGAGTCCCCGAAACTCCATGCTTCTTTCTTCTTGCTTTTCCTTCGAGTCCTCCTTGGGAGCTGGGTTCCCGTCGGGTGCACGCTTCACGGAAAGCAAAACTGTGTCCACGCTTCCTGTGGGCACCGCGAATAAGTTCAGACCACTCGGCTGCTACTCGAGTGCTTTCTTCCTAAGTCTCTTTTCCTTTTGGATGCATCATCCGACAGCTGACAAGGGGGTCCCGGCCCTACCTGGGGGTAGAGGGGGCGCTGCGGTGAGCTGGCCCCTCAAGTCCAGCCCCTCCCCCCCACACCCCAGACTTGTTGCCCCCAGGTCCCACCACCACACTCTATCAGAGCTGTTGGCATTTATATTGCTTGTTTCTTTCAGCAAGAAATCAGACAAGATGCCTCTTATCTTGTGGTCTCCCTCTAGCCTCTCTCTGCCCATCCTCCCAGGAGCCCACATACCCCCATCACCTGCCCTGACAGTAAAGGTCCCACCCACAGAAATAAAAAATTAATGAATCTGTGTGATACTGGAGTTTACAGTCTGTGAAGTTTGACGGGCAGAACACAAAACTGAAGGGACTTGTCCCAGGTGGCACCATGAGGAGGATGGAGGCAGGAGGAGGGTTTTGCTCTGAGGCTACAGCGGGAGGTCGAGGGGTGGATGAGGCTTGCAGAGACCTGTCACTTTTACGAAAGAAGGGCAGATTCTCCCGTTTTACTCGCACTAGGGAAGACCAAGCAGCCATGGCTGGGGCCACAGCTGCGGGCTACAGGAAGCGATGAGCTGACAGAGCCCAGAGTGCAGCAGCTAGAGAGCCTGCTGGATGAGGCTGGTGGGAGGCCTCGGGAGGCCTGGGCAGCAAGCCAGGCAGAGCATGTGGCAAAGCAAGAAGTTGGCATCAGGATCAGTGCCTGGAGGGCAGGTCACAGGGCGACTGTAACCAGATAAATCTGGCCAGGAGACTGGAAGGAAAAAGCCTGCGGGGTGATTGTCTTCCCTTGGTCCTCCCAGGCCAGGCCCTAGACGAGCAGAATACCATTCCTGCCTGCAAGCCACAACACCTGGCTTCGGCTGCAGAGACTTATTAAAGGGATGCTGGGTGTCCAGACGGCTTAGTCCTGAGCTTAGCAAATGAAAATGAGAGTTAGCAAGCACCCAGTAAGTGTTTAAAAGGAAAAGGGGGGGGGGCGGGGCGGAGCTCACAGACCCTCTGGGAAGAACAGGGCAGCAGATTTGAGCGCACACAAACTTTGGGGCACAGTGTTGGTGTGGGCCTGACAGTTGCCAGAACTTGTGTGCCCGTCACCTCTGGAGATAATGGAGCTGCCCTCACTGTGTGACCTCACACTGTGTGCCCTCACTGTGTGACCTCACACAACATTTGTGTGCCCTCAAATGTTGCCGTCATTTGCCAGAAGGGGTTCTGGAGGCCGCTAGCTTCTTTTTCTCCGCCCAGGTATGGCCTTGGATTGATGGGACCTTGACTGTGGACCCCTATCCTTGCTGCAAAGCAGGCAGGCAAGAGGGAATCTGGCATTTTCTACGTCTTTTCTGGCAGGGAGTAGAGACATATTGACCTTGAAGCTGAAGCTTCAGGACCCCTCACTTAAGGAGCCGTCAAGCTGTAGAAGCTTCAGGCCTCATAAAACCTCCATCTGCTCCTTCACAGTAACATGGGGAAGGTATTTAAACCCCCACATTTGTTAATGGGGATTCTGCAACTTCGAAAGGCTCAGGTCACGTAGCTTAATATACAGGACAGACCTCGGGGCGCCTGGGTGGCTCGGTTGGTTGAGTGCATCCGACTCTTGATTTCACTTCAGGTCATGATCTCATGGTCTTGGGATCAAGCCCTGCATCGGACTCTGTGCTGGGAGTGGAACTTCCTTAAGATTCTGTGTGTGTGTGTGTGTCCCTCTGCCACTCTCCCCTTTTCGTGCTCTCTTTATCTATCTATCTATCTATCTATCTATCTATCTATCTATTGGATATTCGATAGATAGGAGAGAGCTCAAACTCGCATTTCTGACTTCAATGCTTACAGTTCTAACAAACTGAACTGGGATGCAGTAAAGGACCCCACTACCAGCCTGGAGAGCCAGATCATTCCCCTGGTAATGACATAGGTCTCTAGGTGTTAGGGAGCCATCCAGGCATTTGGCTGCAAACATCTCAAGGACCTGAGTGTTGAAGGGTATGGTAGGCAGTGGGCTGGGGCATCGGGGCCCCTACTATTGGCCCCTTTTCTCCCTGCCTGCCCCTCCCTGTCCTCTGCCCTGTGCTGGCCACTGGGGATAAAAGTAGCCTGCTGGCCCTGCCTGGAAGGATCACAGTGCCAAGTGGAGGTGTCAGCCTAGGAATGGTCCTGGACAATGTGGTATGTTCAGGCAAAGAGGGATGAGCAAGATGTTCATGGTACCAGAGGCCAAGAATAGGGAGATACTGATCCCTCGTGGGGCCCAGGAAGGCTTTGGGATGGCTCAGAGCCCAGCCTGATAGTGGCCTCACACAAGTTTCATTTGCCCTTGCTCCGGTCGCAGACCGTATGGATGGCCACCATTAATGGTCTTTGCTCTGTGATTCATCCATTCTGGATGTACACCCCAGATCCCAGAAAGGGGATGACTGGCTCCCAGACCTGGCTCCCTGCATATAGTGTACTCTGGGCAAGCCTCTGGGTGAATGTATATATGCCCGGTGTACCTGGTTCTAAGCAAGGCTGGGGGTGAACCCAGATCAGGTTTCCGGACAAGGACAGGCAGTACCCAGTTGAGTGTTTCAATGAGTCAGGACAGTTCAGACCCTGGAGACATAGTGAGGGGACAGAGCAGTCACAGACCTTGCTCTCGTCGGGAATACAGACCCAAAGTAAATAGTTCCGCAGATAAACCTGCAAACATAAATGTCAATTGTGCTCTAAGAAGAAATAATAAGAATGGGGAGAGGATGACCTACTTTAGTATGGGAAGTCAGGAGGACCTCTTTGAAGAGGAAACACTGATTCGAATAAATGAAGGAAGAATGGGAGCTCATCAAGCATAGAATGAAGAAAAGGAGCCAGATTAAAGACAGGGATTCGTCCCCTTGGAATCAAGTTTCCTTGACAAAATTAAAAAGTCACTCGTGGGTCCAGGCTCATGAGATTAGAGAAGTCCCCAGGAGGTGACCAAGTTTTTGTGTCTATAGTGCAGATTCCTAGAAGTCGAACTGTTGGATCAAGAAGCATTTGTGTCTTAAATGTGAAACTACCAAATTACTTCAAAAATGGAGTACTAACTTAAAGTCTCTGGAATGGTGTCGAGAATGCCCTTATCTTCCTCTCCTACTGACCACCCCCCCCCATCACCTGTAAAGGGGTAAGTCAGTCATTTTCATTTTTACCTACCCAATGGAATATTATCCAGTGATAAAAAGAAATGAGCGATCAAGCCATGAAAAGACACAGAGGAAACCGAAATGCCCATTACTAAATGAAAAAAGCCAATGAAGAAGTTGCCTGCTATATGATTCCAACTAATATGACATTCTGGAAAAGGCAGAACTATGAAGACAGTAAAAATATCAGTGGCTGCCAGGGGTTGGGCATGGGGAAGGGAGGGATGAATGGATGAAGCATAGGGTTTAGGGTCAGTGAAAATACTCTCTGTGATACTATAACTATGGGTATATGTCATTATATATTTGTCTAAACCTGTAGAATGTACAACACTAATAGCAAACTCTAAGGTACACTATAGACTTTCGGTGATTCTGACGTATGCATGTAGGTTCATCCTTGGTCACAAATGTACCACTCTGGTGAGTGATATTGATCATGGGAGAGGCTACCAATGTGTGAGGGCAGGATGTATATGGGAAACCTCTGTACTTCTCCCTCAATTTTGTTATAAACCTAAAACTGCTCTAAAAATGTTAAGTCTTTAGAAAAAAGAAAAAAAACTGGACCAGAAACACTGGTAGCCTCAGGAGGGAGTGGGAGTCTGCTGAAATGAGAGGGTTTGGCCAACGACACAGAGACTGAAGCAACCACTGCAGAGTGGACTTTGAATTTTCCTGGGGCGGCAGGTCATTCTGCCAATCATGCTTTCTCCCTTGGGGTAAGATTGGAGAACCTGGCTGGCCCTGCAGTCCTGGTGCCATTCTGATCCGAGTCTTCAAGTCCGCCACACCTCCATTTGTTTGTTCAACACACATTATGAAGTGAGCAGTAACCAGCACAAAAGTAGGAAAGAATCACCAGTATTAGGAATGTGTGGGCATAGGGGGGGTGAGTTGCAATTTTTAGTAGGGTGATCAGCGTAGGTCTTGTTGAGAAAGTGACATGTGAGCAAAGTCTTAAAGGAAGTGAGGCAGTTAATTAAGGGGTAACGATAGGTAGAATGTCCCAGAGGAGGAAAGGGACAATACAAAACTCCCAAGGAGGGAACCCATTTGGCATATTGGGAGAACAGCAAGAGGCTAGTGGGTCTGGTCTGGGAGGCCAGAGGAAGAGAGCTAGGAGATGAGAACGCAAGAGAGAGGGAGTCAGATCATGTAGGACTTTGTAGGCCTTGGTGAGGACTTTGGCTTTTCCTTGGAATGAGATGGTGTCCAAGGCCACTCTTGCTCTGTGGTCCTCCTCAAATAACTGTGCATATAATATTATATATGTATGTAACATGTCAGATATTTTTAAAATAATAGATCATTGCACTGCCTATGTTAATATCCTTAATTAGTGTATTGGCTAGTCTTGCAAGTTTCTCAACTGGATCAAGTCAATCGCACTGTGGCCTTCTTCTGTAACTTCGATTTTCCCCTCACCTTTTTATTCCACAGACTCATCATGTTGTTGCTTGCAGCTTTAAGTAACTTATTTCAATGACTGAATAGTATTTTATTGAAAATTATATCACAATTTTGTTAACTCATTCTCGTCTTGATGGACGTCCAGCTTGTTTTCAGCTGTTCGCTGTTACCACGCTACTAGGAACCATCTTGTATGAGCCTCCTGGTGCCAACGCTAGAGGATATTCATCTGGGAGCGAACTTGCTGGATCGTGAGACTCTTCATTCGACATTTTTCCAAAATGGTTGTCAACTTGCTGCTCAGGAGTTCAGTTGCTCTACGATGTCACCAACAACTGCCATTCTCAAGACTTCAAATTTTTTGGCTATTGGGTGGTTGATAAATGATCTCATCGTGACTTCATTTTGGGTTTCACTGATAAATAATGAGGTTAAGCATCTTTTCCTATTTTTGTTGGCAATTTGTGTTTTCTCTTTGATGAGGTACTTATTCAGTTCTTTTGTCCCTTTGTCATTTTCTTACCTGAGTTTCGGGAGTGCTTTATAGATCCTGGATACTACTCCTTTGCTGCTTACAAAAATATCGCAAATATCTTTTCCCAGTTTGTGGTTTGTCTTTTTGCTGTTTTTATGATAACACTTGAATAACACGTTCTTTTTTTTTTTTTTTTTTGATTTTTTAATGTTTATTTATTTTTGAGCGAGAGAGATACAGAGTGCGAGCAGGGTAGGGGCAGAGAGAGAGAGACGTACACAGAATCCGAAGCAGGCTCCAGGCTCCGAGCTGTCAGCACAGAGCCTGATGCCGGGCCCGAACTCTTGAGCGGTGAGATCATGACCTGAGCTGAAGTTGGACACCCAACCGACTGGGCCACCCAGGCGCCCCCACAAGTTCTTAATTTAAAACAAATTTATCAATCCTTTCCTTTATAATCTTTGATTTTTCTATCTAGTTTAAGAGCTCCTTCACTACTGTGAGGTCATAGCTACATTCAACTTTGTCTTCTACAAGTTTTATAGTTCTGCATCTCTCTGTAAGTGAAACAAGTGAGATGGTTGGTAGAGTTCTAAAAAGGAAACAAGCGAAAAATCTAGTTGCTTCCTAATTTTCTTGCAGGCTTGTGTCTCCTGGACTTTGTATTGCCTTTCAGGGTTTTTTTTTTTTTTCTCATTAAGAGAAGAAAGAGGAACTTTCTTCACCCTGCCATTAAAAATTTGAGCTTCTTAACCATTTAGTCCATAGCTTGAGGTCAATTCCACTATTTTTCCTAGGACACTCTTCTTTCTGTTCTAATCTGGGTAGGTGGCTGCTAGGACTTAGGCACAGAAGTCAGTCTGACACTCCAGGTTAAATCCATGGTTTCTTGTTTTGCACATCTTTCTCTTTCTCGGTCATCACTCCTTAACTTTGCCAGAGGACATATTCAGCTTCCTTAGAAAGGGCACATATGGGGTGCCTGGGTGGCTCAGTCGGTTAAGCGCTGGACTTTGGCTGAGGTGACGATCCCCCCGGTTCATGGGGCTGAGCCCTGAATTGGGCTCTGTGCTGACAGCTGAGCCTGGAGCCTGCTTTGGTTTCTGTGTCTCCCTCTCTCTCTGCCCCTCCGCCTGCCTTGCCCTCTGTCTCTGTCTCAAAAATAAACATTAAAAAATTAAAAAAATTTTAACGTTTATTTATTTTTGAAAGACAGAGAGAGACAGTGTGAGCAGGGGAGGGGCAGAGAAAGAGGGAGACAGAGAATCTGAAGCAGGTTCCAGGCTCTGAGCTGTCAGCGCAGAGACTGACGTGGGGCTTGAACTCATGAACCTTGAGATCATGACCTGAGCCGAAGCCCACACTTAACCGACTAAGCCACCCAGGTGCCCCTAAAAGAATGTTTTTAAAAAGAAAGGGCACATCAAACATACATTTTCTGACTCCTGCAAGTGTAAATGTCATTTTTTTTAACCTCTCAATTCAGAATTGGGGGGTAGACTTGTAAATTAAAACTAATGTTTCCTAATGTGATACACTATTGATTGTTATATAACCCTAAAATAATGTTTCTTCCACTTCTTACACACTCTCATGGTCTGAGAAATGTACCAGAAGATAGCATTAAATATTTCATGACTTTTTTTAATACTTACTATTTCCATTTTAGATGTTTCTTGGTTGATGCAAAATCCCAGTTGCAGTGTTGAGGAAAGGACATTAGCTCTCAAAACAAAATCTTCAAGAGGGAACTCTAATAAACAATCTTGCTAATGCTCTTGAATTAATATTACGTAAAATACTATGAACTTTGTAAGCAATGCATTTCTTTAAAATTTGTTGACATTTATGTTGAGAGAGAGAAAGAACAAGCTGGGGAAGGGCAGAGAGAGAGGGAAACAGAGGATCCAAAGCAGGCAGGCTCTGTGCTGACAGCAGAGAGCCAGATGCTGAGCTTGGATTCCGCAACTGTGGGATCATGACCTGAGCTGAAGTCAGATGCTTAACCCACTGAGCCACCCAGGCGTCCCTGCAAGCAAGGCTTTTTACTTTAAAGAAAGTTAAGCTTTCAAAAAATTCACTTTCCCTCCAAATATTGGAGGTATTGCTGATGTCTTCCAGCCTCCTTCACCTGGCTGCTGAACCATCTGATTCTCATTGCTAAGATCCGTTTGAAATCTACGCGCCGGGTCTGGGGAGGGTATGCAATCCCCCTACTGTCTTATAGGTGGCGCTGCAGAGAAGGGCAGAGCTTCGCACATCCTACTCTGGAGCAGGAGACACTTGCCCAGTAGGGGGCGTAGCCCGTGGGTGCCAGGTTTCGGTGAGCCGTACGCAACGTCAGGGGAGGGAACAATTCTCGCCCCGCCTCTGCCATCTGCAGCGTCCTGTGATTGGAGAAAGGTCCCATCACTTGGCTGAGCCGTTGAGGTGGGAGGAAGAGGGCCCCAACCGAGGGTGACGCTGAGGAGGTAGAGTCAGAGAGCGCTTTGGTCTGTGAGTGAGAGCGAGCGAGCCTCGGCAGCACTTCGGACGCTCCCCCACATCTCTCTGCGGTGAATGGCGGCGGGATGGAGCACGAGGGGAGCGGCGGCAGCGGAGGGTCGGCCGGGCTCCTACAGCAGATCCTCAGCCTGAAGCTCGTGCCGCGGGTGGGCAACGGGACCCTGTGCCCCAACTCCACTTCTCTCTGCTCTTTCCCAGGTACCGGCCCCGCCCCGCCCCGCGCTTGCGCACTCCGCGCTCCGTCGCCGCCGCCCGGCCGGGGGGCGCCCCTTCCCCCGCGGCGGGGTCCTCTCCGCCCGTCTGTCCCACTTTGCCCGCGCTGTATGCCTCCTGGAAGGAGGTTCCCGCTCCCTCGGCGGGGAGCTGGGGGATATAGCTCTTCCTCCGTCGCTTCCCCGCCGGCACCTCTGGCGGACCATTCCGACTCTGCGCTGGGGGCCAGAGCGGAGGGAGCGGCCGCGAGTGGACCCGTCAGTGGAGGGAGCTCGGCCTCCACCCGAGCTGATGTTGCTGTTTGGAGTTTCCAGAAGCTCCAGGGTCAGACCGGGACCCGACAGAGCCCCGGAGGCCGTCGCGCCTGCTAGTTAGGGGCTCGAGGCGCCTGGCCCCTGTGGTCCGCGCCGGCCGCGCGGCTCTCGCAGCTCGGACGCCGAACCGTCCCGGCCGGGCTGAGGGGCGGTCGGCACTCCGCGCTGCCCTGGTGTGTAATTTCGCCCCAGCCCCGGGTGCCCCCGGGTTGTCTGCCGATCGCTGTCCCACCTGCGTCCAAACGCACCCACTCCGCCAGCTTCTCTTTCGAGGAATCACTTTCTGAGACCTGTTGCCGAATTCCCCACTCCCGCGTTCGAGATCTCTGACACAGATGCGTTTTCACTCTCCTTAACGCCCGCCGGAGCTTCTGCTGGGCCTGATGTAAGGGTTTTTTTCCAAATTTATAAGAAGGTAGAAAGCTCTCCGTGCTCAGAAAACTGAGAGGAGGAGAAATGACTGGGGAAGGCTCATAAAGGCTTTGAGGGGAGGGCGCAGTTCTGTGTTGGACCTTTAAAAGGCCAGGAGACAGAACAGTGGCGATGGAAGGGTGAGGTGGGGCTGTCCGGCAAAGGTGACTGGGAGTAAACAATTCGAGAACTGCGCCAGGGACCTGCAAAAGAAGGACGATTGGATTACTTACTGGCTGCAGTCATAAACAAGGCACCTGTGATTTCTCTTCCACGGGGAAGCGACTGCCGGGCGCCGTTCCGTGGACCCCCGGGACTTGGTGTGTATTACCTGCCTAGTAGTTTCCCTGACAGCTTTGTGGGACAGCTGATGATAATAACCACGTTGGGGCAGATGCAGATGTTAGTTTGGAACTCTAGCTAAAATGATAATCTGGCAGCTCCCGTTGTTTCAAAAGGTACTAAGAGCACATTTGACCGTGACAACAAATCTATGGCATTCTGGAGACACTATGAAAAATGCAATGTACACACAGTCTGGAGGTTCTGCTGGACCAGATTAGTCTGTTTTTGTTTCCTTATTTTGAAATTTTCAAACATACTGATACATTGAAGTACTTTACTTCGACTCATTATTAACGTTTTCATTCTTTTGCTTTATCTGTATATGCATATATGTGTGTGTGAATTGTGTATGTACATACATACACACGCGCACACAACGTTTTTATTTTCTGCAGACCCATTTGAAAGGAAGTTACCGAAGTGATGATGCTTCGTGCCTAATACTTCAGCATGTATCTTTTTTTAAATTTATTTAATTTTTTAATGTTTATTTTTCAGAGAGAGAGAGACAGAGCAGGGGAGGGGCAGAGAGAGAGGGAGGCACAGAACCCAAAGCAGGCTCCAGGCTCTGAGCTCTCAGCACAGAGCCCAACGCGGAGCTCCAACTCACAGACCGCGAGATCATGACCTCAGCTGAATTCTGATGCTTAACCAACTGAGCCACCCAGGCTCCCCACATAGCTTTTTTCTTTAAAAAAAGCAAACAAACGAAAAAACCCAGATCTAATCCAGGATCACACTGTGCATTTAGGTGCCATGTCTCTTTAGTCTCCGTGAATCTAGAACAGTTACTCCATCTTTGTTCCTTCACATTTTTGAAGAGTCCAGCCTAATTTCATAGAATGTCCTATAATTTAAGTTTATCGATCATTTTTTTCATGCTTACATTCAGATTAAACATTTTTGTTTAGAATCCTATCTATACAGGTGGCGTCCACTTCCCAGTGCATTATATCAGGAGACCTTTAACATCGCGGTGTACCTTTACTAACACTGCTGTCAGTAATCATTTGGTGAAGGTGGTGTTTATCGGATCTCTCCACTGAAAGGGTACCTTAATCCTTTTGCGATAAGTCATATGTGAGGTGGTACTTTGGAGCTGAATATTCTCCAGTCTGTCTATCTTTTGGTTGCCTTTTCTTTAAGACTGAGATAAGTGGATTTGGGACAGTAGTTAGACATTATGTCATAGTAGCTATGACAGCTATGAGAATTGTTTTGCTTTCAGAAAGTATTCTGAAAACAGGAAACTGCCACATGTACATGAGTTTATGGGCAGTTCTATTGATATATATATATATATATATATATATATATATATATATATATATATAAAATTTGGGGGAACTATTCATTCATATTCAGCAAGTATACATTTGGCCCAGTGCAGGCTCTGGGCTTGGGATATAAACATACATGAGATATAGCCCTTGATCTGAAGTTGATCAGAATGGGATGGGTAAACACAGAGCCTCCCTGCTGTGTCTCATCTTTAACTGGACTAATGGATGTTATAGGTACGTGCAGTTTGATCCTTTTTGAGGCACCAAAGCCTGCTTACAGTGAGTTCTATTCATTGACCTGAATCTGGAATTACTTCTGTTTTGGCCTCACAGAAAAGGCTACTTGCACTTTACGACAAGTCAATATGGCAAAATCGTTGCTCTAAAATACTCTGTGGTTTGTCACCATCAGGAAGCTTTGAATTGATTTTTTTAACCTGCATTTGCAATTTAGCCATTTAGATTGCCGCCTAACCGTCCCTATTCCAGGTTGTTCAGATTTCTTTTGTCATCGTTTTTTAGCAAATCTGAAAGGCAGATCTTGTCTTTTAGCAGGAAAGCAGGAACTTTCTGAAGGTAGGAATTTTTATTAATGGCAGTGTTAAAGCGTGTCCTGTGATAGTTAAACTGAAACCTACCTAGGGTTTGGTTGTGCCGTTGCCGGAGCCAAGAATGGGTCACACTCAAGACCAGTTATTTATGCATTCACTCAGTAAGTATTTACTCAAGTGTCTGTTGCCTGCCTATTATTTTCTAGGTACCAAGTAAAGATGTGTAGTGAGGAAAACAAAGGAGGATAGAGAGAAAATGAAAGTATGGAAAGGAAGAGCCGGTGTTGTCAGACAGGAGGGAGATAGTAAGTGGCAGGTCTTGTGCGTCAGGTGGGGGAATGCCGTTTTACTTAGGGTCATGAGGAAGCTCTTGATGATGATGCTATTGGAGCTGCAATCTGAAGGACGTGAGGCACGAGCCATGCAGCTGTTGGGAGAAGCTTCTGGACAACGACACAGCAGGTTCAGAGCCCTGGCTCAGGAGTTTACTTAGGAAACATAAAGAAGGCCACCATGGAGGACGGAAGATTGTGGGCAAAGCAGGGAGGAAGAGGTGAGGTCACCTCCCAGAGGGTGGTATGGGAGGGTTTTGAGCAGAGGACGGATGATTTGGCCAACTCCTGAGTGTATAATTCGGTGGTTTTCAGCATCTGCAGAGTTTGCACCCATCATCACAAGTAACTTTAGAATATTTTATCACCCCAACAAGAAACCTCATACTTGGGGCACTGGTGTGGCTTAGTCAGTTGAGCGTCCAGCTCTTGATTTCGGCTCAGGTCATGATCCCATCTTTCCCTCTACCCCTCTCCCTCGCTTGTGTTTGCGCTCTCTCAGATAAAAAAAAATAATAATAAAACAACCCCTCACAATATACTTCATATCCTTTAGCACTGATTTTCTGGCTTTGTGTGAATAGACGGAAGGCCAGATCAGGACCAAGAGGCCGCTGGAGTGAGACAGGCCAGAGGGTTACACTCAGAAACCAGCAGTGAGCAGTCAGTCAGGCAGTGGTGTCAGAAGAGAGGTGACAGCCCGCAGCGGGCAGTCCTGGTGGGAAGGCCATCACTGTTAAGGAGGAGTGGAAAGGTCTCTTGGGGAAAACTCCCTGCTTTCCTTTATTCTCACACTACTCCCACATTCACCACATTCTGACACCAATTGTAGGGTTTTCTACACGTCTACCAATTCTGTGACACTAGTTGGGTGTCCTGAAGTTCAGTTCCTACTCTGTCTACCTGGAGTTAACACTAGATCCCACAGGTAAAGGGCTCAGTTTCCCCAGTTCGTATGCCAGTCAGAGGTCTAGGTGGTTGGCTGTGCTTCTGACCGGCCGGCTCTAAGTTGGAGGTTCCTATGACCCTCTTCCTTGGTTCAGTTAATTTTCTAGAGTAGTTCACAGAACCCAGGAAAATACTTTACCTACTAAATCACCAGTTTATTACACAGAATATTGAAGGATACAAATGAACACCAGATAAAGAGTTACATAGGGTGAATTCAGAAGGGATTCTGAACAAAGGAGCTTCTGTCCCTGTGGAGCTGGGCCTGCCACCCTCCCAAGACATAGGTGTAGTCACCAAACCCGGAAGTTCTCTGAACTCCCTGCTTTGGGGATTATATGGAGGATTAATCACGTACGCGTGATTGATTATTAACTCCACTTCCAACCCTTCTCCCTTTCCAGAGGATGGAGGATGGGGCTGAAAGTTCCATGCTTATAATCATGGCTTTCTGGTGACCATCCTGGAGCCTACCAAGAGTGCCTTCTGCGAACAAAAGAGGTGCCTGGAAATTCCAAGGGATTTGGAAGTTCTGTGTTAGAAACCAGGGTCAGAGAGTAAATATTAGGGGGTGCCTGGGTGGCTCAGTCAGTTGAGGGTCCTGTCATGATCTCACAGGTGCATGAGTTTGAGCCCCGCTTCGGGCTCTGTGCTGACCGCTCAGAGCCTGGAGCCTGCTTCAGATTCTGTGTCTCCTTTTGTCTCTGCCCCTCCCCCTGCTCACGCTCTGTCTCTCAAAAATAGATGTTTAAAAAAATAATAAAAGACTAAATATGAGAACAGAATATTTTCTAGCACCATTATTTTTTTCTTAAAAAATTTTTTAAATGTTTGTTTATTTGAGAGGGGGGTGCGGCAGAGTGCAAGAGGAGGAGGGGCAGAGAGCAGGCTCCAGGCTCTGAGCTTTCAGCACAGTGCCCGATGCAGGGCTCGAACTCACAAACCGTGAGATCATGACCTGAGCCGAAGTTGGACACTTAAGCAACTGACACTTAGCACCATTATTTAAAGGGTTTTAGGAGCTCTGTCAGGAACTGGGGGCAGTAACCGATATATATGTATTTGATTTTGCAGGGGACCAGAGGGGACCATGGTGGGTAGGTGGGGTTCAGTAAGAGAGGGGTCTCACAGTGGGCAGTGTGGAGAGATGTAGGCTGATGGGCAATTAGTGTGAAGGCAGTCCAGCACTGAGTTGCCAGGACCAGGTAGGACTACAGTTCCCAGGTTCCCTTAGAACCCTGGCTTCAGAGAAGCTGAGCTTGTTCATTCGGTTGTTTGACGTAACATAAGATAGAGTGGGGCCAGCTAAAAGGATGGCTGAGTGCTGAGCCTCACCCTGCCCACTTGGCTTAGGCTTCTTCTGCTACTCTGACTGGGGCCTGGTTGGTCTTGAGGCCTTGCTTAGAAATTGGTTGACTCAGTTGTGGAGATTAGATAGGGAGCCAGCCATTACAAACCCTTTCCGTTAATAAAGAACTCACCTAGAGGAATCTGCAGTCTGTGTGGCTTATCCCTTTAACTGAACCGTCTGTCTGAAAAACAGATTCTTAAAGGTAATAAGCTCCTTGTGGACAGCATGTTTGTCTTGTTTTGTTTCACTCAAGTGCCTGACATAGGGGACGGGCTCAGTAAATACTTGATTGTTGAAAGAATAAACTCTTGGCGCTTGTATTCGTTTGCTATTGGCACAGTAACAACTTACCACAATTTAGTGGCTTCAAACATCGTAGAGTTCTGGAGGCCTGAAATCCAAAATGGGTCAGCAACGCTACCTTCCTCTGAAGGTTCTAGGAAGAATTGGTTTTCTTGCCTCTTCCGTCTTCTACAGGTCACCTGCATTCCTTGCCTCTCGCCCCCTTCCTTCATCTTTAAAGCCAGAAGCATAGCATCTTCCAAGCACTCTGTCTCCAACCCTCCTGCCTCCTCCTACAAGCACCCTTGTGATTACATTAGGCCCACTTGGAAAAGCCAGTCTACTCACCTATCCCAGGACTCCTAACCTAATCACCTCTGCAAACTGCCTTTGCCACCTATTCATGGGCTCTGGGGATGAGTGTGTAGACATCTTTGGAGCCCAGTCTGTCACCGGTGCTTAATCTGATTGCCCCTTATAATTTTTTGTTGCAGATTAATTTTCTGATTTATACTTCAACATCAGGCAGTGCTAGGACTTCAGCCGTCAGAGTAAGCAAAGCTGAAGATAATTCGCTTGATTTGAAATAGTGAACAGAGAAATACTGTAAGATATGTAGACACAGATTTTTGACAGCATATTGAACCGAAGAAATGAAAGTACTATATGATGATCCATAAGTAGCTATTACGTAGATAGCAAATTAAGATGCAGTAGGTTAAAGGGAAATCGCTTAGTTTTTTTTTTAAGTGTTTTATTGATTGGGGTTTGCCTTTGCTATTAAGAGTCCTTTAATAATCTCATCCATCTGAAAAGTGTTTTATAAACTAGACTACTCACCTAACATAATAAAGCCCTTTTTTTCCTCCTTAGTGTGACTTAAGTGATGTTCTCTAAGATTTGTAGGCACTGATGGAGCTAATGGATGCAGCTCAAGGTTGTAGGAGGGTGCGTGCGGTATGCTTCCCCTTCTCAGAAACTCCGGAAGTGCTGACCTGCTGTGCCACACCTTGTTTACAAATAGGCTTCTCAGCTTTCAGGAAAATTGAGATGTGGGTTGGTAGCCTAGCAGTCCTCCTCAGGCAGGTGCTGTGCACCAGGAAAATAGGGAAGGAGTGAGGGTTGGTGTTTTAGGCTGCTGTAACAAAATGCCATAGGGTGAAGTGTTTTTTTTTAAATTTTTTTTTTAATGTTTTTATTTATTTTTGAGACAGAGAGAGACAGAGCATGAGCAGGGGAGGGGCAGAGAGAGGGAGACACAGAATCCGAAGCAGGCTCCAGGCTCTGAGCTGTCAGCACAGAGCCCGACACGGGGTTCGAACTCACAGACTGTGAGATCATGCATGACCTGAGCTGAAGTTGGACGCTTAACCGACTGAGCCACCCAGGCGCCCCTAGGCTGAAGTGGTTTAAGTGGCTCAGTCCGTTAAGCTCCTGACTCTGGCTCAGGTCATGGTCTCACGGTTTGTGAGTTTGAGCCCCACGTTGGGCTCTGTGCTGACAGCTTAGAGCCTGGAGCCTGCTTCGGATTCTGTGTCTCCCTCTCTCTTGGTGCTCCTCCCCCACCCGTACTGTCTCTCTTTATCTCTCAAAAATGAATGAACTTTAAAAAATTTTTTTAAAAATAAAAACTTATTTTCTCACAGTTTTGGAGCCTGGATGGCCATGCTGTGGTGAGGGCCCTCTTAGGCTGCCTTCTTGCTATGTCCTCACATGGCAGGGAGAGAGAGTGAGAGACGGAGAGAGAGGTCTCTCTTCCTTTCTCATCAGGCCTCGATCCTCTCGGACCACCTTCCATGCAGTTATCAATTTGGTATGTCTCTGGCAGATCAAGGCCCCACCTCCCAGCTCAATGCCCTGATGGTGCCATGGCGTCCAGTATGAAGCCAGGCTCCAGCACCGCCTTGAGTTGCTCCTGAGAGCAGTGCTTACCTCTAAAACTTGGGGAGCTCCAGCAGGGCCCGAGAGTAGTATCGGCTCAGTGGCGGGGTCTGAAGTCCGTTGTGGCAGCCAGCAGCCAGAATGGCAACTGCTCTGAGTTCTTAGAGGCAGATTTTGCATCCCATTGTCCACCCTGGGACGCTGGCATTCCCGGTGCCGTCATAGAATTTCACACGCTCGGTGGTGGGATAGAGGTCAGAGTCTCCACGTGATTTGGGGAGTAGCTGGTAAGGACTGTGGGATTGAAGATGGGGTTACTGCTTTGGAAGGGGACAGCATGGTTCTGTGCCATGGCGTGGGGTCAAGCTGGCGGCGGTGGAGTACGAGGGGGCTTAGGCTGAAAAGACCAAGCTGCTGTCACTGAGCCAGGGTGCAGGAGAGGTGTGTGGGCACCAGAGCTCTGGCGGGGGCACACGTATTCGAGGGGCGGTTTCTGGACACTATATTTTTACATATATTAGCTTTTTATGTTACATATATTTAGTTTTTAAGTTTGGGACCTTACTATTTAATCACTTTATGCCCCATATTTCATGATCTAACTTGGCTTAGCAGAATTTGGCAAACCCTGTCAAACAGACCAGTTTCAACAGTATTATGAAATTTTTCTGAAGATAGATCTTGTTCGGCGGGGGGTAAAAAAAAAGTCTCACAAACGGTTTGAAAGTTTTTATAGCAATCTGTTTTTCACCAGAGCAAAAGTGCCAAAACACCCTCAGTCGTTTGTTATTTTTAATAAGCATTGAGCCCTAGATGGGGCACACCTGACACTTTCATTCAAAGCATGAACTAGGTGTCCTAATTCAGGTGTGTGTCGAATATAGTGTTAATTGAAGCTTTAGGTGAGTCAAAATGAGCAAAGAATTAGTATAGCCACCGGTGACAATGCCAAGGGTGGCTTGGGGGCATTTGGCTCCCACCCACAACAAGAATAAGAAATTGGGAAGGAAACATGCACAGCAGTAATTCTTTTTTTTTTTTTTTTTTTTTTTTTTTTTTTTGAGCGTGAAGAGTGAGTGGGGGAGGGACAGAGAAGGAGAGGATCCCAGGCAGGCTCCGTGCTGTCACTTGGGAGTCCACCTCACGGGGATCCATCTCAAGAATTGTGAAATCACAATCAGAACTGAAATGGAGTCTGACGATCAACTGCCCAACTGTCTGAGCCCCCCGGTGCCCCCGCCCAGCAGTCATTCTTATGACTGCTTCAGATGCAGCTTCAGATACAGCTTGGAGAAGAGCCCCTGGTCCTGCCCTTCCCGCTCTCCACGCTCCCCAAGCCAGTTAGTGCTCCTCATCGTTTCTGTAATTGTTCATTCCAATCCCACCAACCTTCCCAAACTGTTCTTTTGGAAACAAAAGCCTTTTTTCTTCTTTTTCTACTTTCTTTTAATAATAATTCTGTAAAAGCCAGTAAGCAGCTAGAAAAGCTTTTTAAGAAAAATCAAAGTAAAAAGTGAATTGTCATTAGCCCTACCCCAACCTATCCCACCCCCCAGAAATAAGGCTCTTTTGTAGCTTGCCAGCATGGAGCATGCATGGGGCCCAATAGGGCTCTGCCCCAGCCCCCACTGGCACTGTGGGCTCTGGCAAATTCCTTCCCTCCCTCTGCCTCTGTTTCCTCAGCCAAGAGCCAGGGATATCATGTGCCTCACAGAGTTGTTTAGAAGATTGCACTGGTTAAGATTTGTAAAGCACTTAGAACAGCGCCTGCACATGTCCTCAATATTTATTAAGTACACCTACATCCAGACTGTTTTCCGAATTCATAGACTTACGCACTCGTTCGTTTCTTTTGTTTTTATAAAAACAGCGTCTTCTGTACACTCTTCTGGAACTTGTTGTTTTTTTTTTACTTCCCACTGTGGCTTGGGCATCTTATCCCATCAGTATATAAAGATCTATCCCATGTTTTTACGTGATAGTATAATGTTACAGTATGTAGGGGCGCCTGGGTGGCCCAGGTGGTTAAGCATCCAACTTCAGCTCAGGTCATGATCTCACGGTTCATGAGTTCGAGCCCCGTGTTGGGCTCTGTACTGACAGCTCAGAGCCTGGAGCCTGCTTCGGATTCTGTGTCACCCTCCTCCTCTGCCCCTCCCCCACTTGCACTCTGTGTGTGTGTCTCTCTCTCAAAAATAAAAAAAAAATTTTTTTAAATGTTACATTATGTAGCTGCACCCAAACATGTTTGACAAGTCCTACACTGATGGACGTACAGTTGGCATCTAGTCTTTGCCATTACAGACAATGCTGCCGGGAACCCCTTGTTATCTCTGGCCTTGCCTGCATGTGTATTCCTGTCGGATGTATTCCTGGAAGTAAAGTCTCTATGGCAAAGGTGTGCACACTGGACTTTCTTGGATACACCCTTCTAAATTACCCTCCAGAAAGGTTTTCTAGTTTGTACTCCTATTGGGAGTGTAAGGTGGGGCCTGTGAAATAGCGTCCGGACAACCCTTTACTGCTCAAAACCTTTAATGGTACTTTTAGGGCTTTCACACTGAAGTCTTTAGTCTGGCCTTGAAGGCCCACCATAGTGTGACCCCATCTGTCTTTGTAGCTTTTTTTTTTTTTTTTTAAGTAGTCTCCACGTCCAATGTGGGGCTTAAAGTCATGACCCTGAGTTCAAGAGTCACATGCTGTACTGACTGAGCCAGTCGGGCGCCCCTATCTTTGTAGCTTTAACTGCTTTTAATCTTATAAACCCTCTGTTGTAGTCAGGACACTCGTTTTTACTCAGGGAAGTTTTGCCCCAGGAGGACATCTGGCAAAGTCTGGAGATAATTTTGGTCATTGCAACTGGGGGGAGGCCAGTACTGGCATCTAGTGGGGAGAGGCTAGGGTGCTGCTCCGTGTCCTGCGATGCACAGGACAGCCCCCCACAACAAAGGGTTAACTGGTCCCGATGTCGGTAGTGCTGTGGTCCAGAATGTCTAAGTTTAAGCTGTTGACTGGTCTCTGAAACTGCCTGTTACTTACCTGCTCCTAACGCAAGGATGGACAATATATTTTATCTCACGTGACACCTTCATTGTATCCATGTGGGTAGCTTAGGGGCTATTTTGAGAATTCTGAAGGCTTGCCTGCGCTCACTGAGGGGAATTGCTCTGTCTGCTGTTTACCAGATTGCAAAGTCTTGAGGGCAGGGTGGTATCTCCTCCTTTTTTGTATTTTCTGAGGTGGCTCATGCATAGGTTTTTAGACATAGTTGCTGATCATATACTTTAATGTTGCCTAAATTACAGTCATCTTAAAAGTCAATTAGACATTCTCCCTAGGAACTAGTTGCTCTAACCTGCCCCCTCACTTATGTGCCGTTTGTCTCTAAGGCAGACATTTATATTTTCTGGTATTTATTTCATATCTTAAAGAGCTTTGCTATTCTAAGACGTGATGGCCTGATATGAATTTATGTATGTATGTGTGTATGTATGTATGTATTTAGGACCTTGATCCGTGGTAACCTATATTGAAAACATTGATCACTTACATGTAACACCCAGTGCTCATCACAAGTATCCTCCTTAATGTCCGTTACCCGTGTAGCCTGTGCCCCACCCACCTTCCCTTCAGCAACTCTGTTCTTTATAGTTAAGAATAGTTACGAGTCTCTTATGGTTTGCCTCCCCTTCTGTTTTTATCTTATTTAATTTTTCCTTCCATTACCCTGTGTTCCTTTGTTTTGTTTCTTAAATTCCACATGAGTGAAATCATATGGTATTTGTCTTACTCTAACTTACCTCGCTTAGCATAATGTACCCTAGTTCCATCCACGTCATTGCAAATGGTGAGATTTCTTTTTTTTTTTTTTTTGATGGCTGAGTAGAAAATGATTGTTGTGGAGTACCTGGGTGGCTTGGTCAGTTGAGCATTCAGCTCTTGATTTTGGCTCAGGCCATGATCTCATGGCTCATGAGCTCAAGCCCCACATCAGGCTCTGAGCTAACAGTGCAATGCCTACTTGGCATTCTCTCTCTGTCTCTCTCTCTCTCTGTCGCTCTCTCTCAAAATAAAAAAAAAAATTTTAACTTAAAAATAATTTAAAAAAAGGAAATGACTGTTGAATGAATAAAACTGTAAAGCTTTTCCATCGTAGAAGTCTAAAATGACTGAGCATTTTAGGGGTTGACCAAGTTCTTCTGGAAATGGCCAGATAGTAAATATTTCAGACTCTGCAGGCCATGTGCTCTTTGTCACTGTTTCAGTTCTGCTCTTGTAGCTTGAAAGCAGGCCTAGACAAGATTTAAATGAATGGGCATGGCTGCGTTCAGTGAGAGTTTATGCACAAAACCAGGTGGTGGCCTGAGGGCCGTGGTTTGCTAATCCCTCTAGAACCATCAATATTTTGGATATTTGACTGCTGAACCTACCTGGCACCTGGATGGCTTTGAAAATGAAATAAGCGGGCATGATGAGGAGCCCTTGGTAATTCCTGTACTAGGAAAGTCTGTGACTTGTGACCTTTCTTTGCTTTTCCTCGTAGAGATGTGGTATGGTGTGTTCCTGTGGGCACTGGTGTCCTCTCTCTTCTTCCATGTCCCTGCTGGATTACTGGCCCTCTTCACCCTCAGACATCACAAATATGGTAGGTTCATGTCTGTAAGCATCCTGTTGATGGGCATCGTGGGACCAATTACTGCTGGAATCTTGACAAGTATGTTAGACATTAAAATACCAGTCATACGTTTCCTATGACTAGTCGCTTAATTTCAGGACCCATTTTAGAAACATGTCTGTGTGAAATGAAGAACAAAGGGTGGCTTTTAACCATGGGCGCTTTCTTTAGCGTACTGTTTTTCTCTTATCTCTAACCCCCGCCTCCCCCTCCTATGATTTGGCTAACATCTTTGACTTCCTAAGTTGTATTTTCTCTCACTGGCTTCAGATAAGCCGTGTGAGGCTTTTGAGATGTAGTAAAACTACATTTTGAAATCTAGTAAAAGGTGTTTATCTTTTTGGAAGCTACTGCTCCTTTCTTGTCAGCTATCAATTGACTGATGGCATCAAAAGATTGTTGACGAGGTCCTTCTCCTCACTCAGGATGAATAATAATTTTTTAAGGATGGAAGAGTAATTCTAGTTCAGAAAAGTACCTGATTTGGGGCACCTGGGTGGCTCAGTCGGTTGAGCATCCGACTTCAGCTCAGGTCATGATTTCATGGTTTGCAAGTTCGAGCCCCACCCGGGGTTTGCTGCTGTCATTGTAGAGCCTGCTTCAGATCCTCTCTAACCTCCCCTCTCTGCCCCTCCCCCACTTGTATTCTTTCAAAAATTTTTTTTTTTAATGAATGGTACCTGATTTGTCTTCTGGTTATTTTTTTCCCCTGTCAAAACTTTCTGAATAAGAATTGGAGGGGCGCCTGGGTGGCTCAGTCAGTTGAACGTCGGACTTCAGCTTGGGTCATGATCTCATGGCGTGTGGGTTCGAGCCCCATGTCGGGCTCTGTGCTGACAGCTCAGAGCCTGGAACCTGCTTCAGATTCTGTTTCCCTCGGTCTCTGCCCCTCCCCCGCTCGCTCGCGCTCTCTCTCTCTCTCTCTCTCTCTCTCAAAAAATAAATAAACATTTAAAAATAAATTGGAATAACACAGGCACCTGGGTGGCTCAGTCGGTTGAGCTTGGCTTCAGCTCAAGTCATGATCACACAGTTCGTGGGTTTGAGCGCCTCATCAGGCAGGCTCTGCTGACAGCTCAGACCCTGGAACCTGCTTCAGATTTTGTGTCTCCCGCTGTCTCTGCCCCTCCCCCGCTCATGCTCTGTATCTCTCTCTCTCTCTCTCTCTCTCTCTCTCAAAAATGTTAAAAAAATTTTTAAAGAACTGGAATAACAAATTATAAATTGTTTTTACTTGTTTTTGGCTTTTGCTGATATCATAAGGATGAGAATCAGTTTAGGTCATTTTTAAGCTCATGATTAAATATAAATATATTTTATATAAATTAAAAGCTCCAGAAACCAAAACTAAAAACACTCCATTATCACATCCCTAAGTGAAAACCTCAGTTTGCATTTTGGTATATGCTTTCAGACTTTTTTCCAGGTGCATATGTAAACATAAATACATGCTGAAAAGATAGAAACACAACATTCCTGCTCATTTGTAATTTTTGTGTGAGTGTGTGCATTTAAGTCTTGAGCTCTAAATAGAACTGCCCCTCTGCCTTTTCTTTGACTTGAGGTTTTTTTTTTTTTTTTTTGAGGACAAAGTGGCCTCATTTCTTTGTGTTCTGTAGGTGGCGAAACCTTTGTGATAACAGGAGGAGGCGGCCAGTTTTCTCCTGTCTGCATTAAGGTGTTTCCATAACTGGCTTTATATAGTATTTTTAACTGTATCACCTGCTGCTGCTCTTTAGAGACCCTCTGTTCCAGTTTCCTTATTGGATTACTGGCTCCTAGGAGCTGTCTCAGATTTCTCATCCGTAAAAGAAGCATAATTCTACCCTCCTCAGATGCTGTGTGATGATAAAAGGAAATAATGTTTATTTAAAGTACTTAACATAATACTTAACACTTAGGAATCGTGCAATAAATGTGTCCATTCTCTCTTTAAGACTCTGGTGAGTAGAGTCCATTTCCTTCCCATTTTACTGCTCCTCCTGGTTTGCTTTTTTTTCGTTCTTCCCTTCTTCGTCATCTAGGCCCCACCTTAGGGCCTACTTCACGTTTCTTACACTGCTTTCTACCCACCCACTCGTTTGGGAGCTAAATTATGAAGGGGCCCGATGCAGCAGGTGCCTTGCAGATGTTAATAACACCGTACGTATGCATAGACACTGGAGGTGGGCATTTGAAAGTCACAGATGTTCCAGGCAACCAATACAGATACTGGTTAATTTGCTCTTTCTTCTTCTTCGAATTTGTTAATATGTTTTCATATCACATGTGTAAAATGTGTAGGCATTTGATTGAGATGCTGTATGTTGTCTTGTATTATTCAAAATCTGTTTCATGCTGTGCTTTCTCTGTTCCAGCTTGATCTGAGTATCACGAGAATAGGGATCTTAGAAAACATAGAGGCAAATACCTGTTTGCAGGAATGAACACACTGACCAAGGAGGATTCTGTTTGGAGTGGTCTTTGAGAGGAGGGTCATCTGGGAACTTTGGATCTATTATTGTCAAACTAATGAAATCTTGGCTCTCTCAATACAATGCTGGGTCCCTGTAACAATTCATCTGGGTTTCTAGGGAGGTACAGATGTTTGTGTTTGGTTTACTCCGTTTCTGGAAAGTTGTGGTGACTTGACGTAATAAAGACGATTAATGATGTGGGGAACAGGAAGGACCCCCTTAGCACCTCTGGCCTCATGCCCTTTGAATTAGTAACAACTTCATAAACGTAGAGTCACCCTTTCCTTTTCCCTCTGCTGCTCGTCCGTCCACTTTGGGAGGGGAGCTGAGTACAGTAGAAGGCAGAGCGGGCGTCTCTGGCTTTTTCTGAAATATTTCTTGTTCAGTTTCCCTGGAAAATTTCATTGGCATTCATTACCAAAATTTTATTAGGTACCTGTTAAATGTTAAGCATGGCAAATAAGAGATGTTTTTGTGATGAGTTTGTAATCAGGTCATGTGGAAATTTGTGATTTGGGTTATGATTTCCAGATTATTTTATTCAGTAAATCCAGGAGACTCCATTTTAAGGACTCACTTTTCAACGTCTGAAAGCACTAATCAGTAATTTATAAGTCATATGGAGAATACTTAAAATCTAGAGAAAAGTATAGGGAGAATAAGACATTTCTATGATATTTAAATTTTAATGTAAAAAAATCTGGAATATTCTACTTAGGGTAGGATTTTAAGTACTGTATTTTCCTGATTATATTAACCTTGATTTTTTTTTTTTTTTTTAACACTCTTGAATTTTTAAACAGGTGCTGCAATTGCTGGAGTGTACCGAGCAGCAGGAAAGGAAATGATACCATTTGAAGCCCTCACCTTGGGCACCGGACAGACATTCTGTGTAGTAGTGGTCTCCTTTTTACGGGTTTTAGCTACTCTATAGCGAACACCCTTATACCCTGATGGCAAACCTCAGTTTTACAGAATCCTCAAAAAGAATACATTATGGAATGTAGTGTTTTCTTAATTCTTCAAATGGAAGAAACGGATGAAGAAATACGTGTGAAGAATGACATTTCAGCCCTTTCTGCGATTTGAAGCTCCAGGAATTGAAGATCTTACTGGACTCTTATTGTTCTCAACCAAAACAAATCAAGTGGGGTTTTTTTTTTGGGGGGGGGGGGCGGTATTTAAGTAGTTTTACAGGTGCACCTTTACCCAAGCTAGGTCAACAATGCTTCTAGATTGACATCCTTTGCACTGAAATGTATAATAATATGTGAGAAAATGCAATGTTGCCTATAACAGAGAAACTATGAAAAATACTGGTTTCTTTCCGAACAGAGTATACCATACTAAAACCTTATTTAATCTAATCTTGATTAGAATTTGGCAGACTCTTCTTTTGCTACATCTTCATGACAGTAAGTGCCAAGTAGGTTTTGGTTGAGTAGAGCTTTGAGAACAAATTTGGTGAAACAGAACAGGAAAAAACCCTACAACACAAGTAGTGGCTTCAGTTCCACTGCTGAAAGAAAAGAAGATGATGTGACATTTTATGGAGAACTATCTTGACCTCTGATTACTTAAGATATTTTAAGAGATGTGAATCTATTGTTTTGTACATTTTATCAGAATAAGCTAGCTTACTGAGACTTTTTTGCCTCCCAAGTTCCTGTACCCCTTTTCTTGTCACTTTCATTCTCTTGATTTTGGTTAATTGGAAATAGACTCTATTAAATAGCTTGAGTTCAAAATTTTAAGCCAGATTGGTTAGGATGCTGTTTGGACAGTGAGGTACCAAAAAAATTGTTTTTTGTTTAAACATTGTTACAGTTTTTCTTAGTGACTTTAGTTGAAATTGTTGAAATGTAGCTTAAACTAGGGTAAAGGTTATTGGTTTCTTAGTCTTAATATGGTTACCATTTTTACAGTATTGGGGGTCACTCCCAGAAAGTGCCTAAAATTTAATTTTCAGATATACTTCCACATTTTACATTTCCCTTCAAGAGACTCTATTTCCTTACAGAGAATTAAACATCGTTTCTTTAACCCAATTTTAGCTATCTTAGTTTTTCTTCTGCCTAAATTGCTTTTTTATTAAAATGTCTGAAAACTGTGACCTTCAAAAGAAAAAGGATAGCAAAAATTAGATATCTAAATTGATCCTTACCACCTAACTGCGTTGTATGGAATACAGTCATTCTGTTTTCAGAATAGTTTCTGATTCATTAAACCTGATGTTTTTAAAGGAAAGTTTTCATTGTGACAGTAAGGCTAACAGCCCATGAGGTCATGTACACACAAACAATATCTATTCCATTTAAAGCAATATGCCCTCCAGCTTCTGATTAAAAATAGCCTGGAAGATGAACTTATCAGGGAAAGTCAAAGAGGAAAAATTACAAAGAGGTCACAAAATTAACTGGAGATTTCCTTCTAACTTAATAGGCCATTAGACCACTTATCAAAATTACAGTGACATATATTCAGACTAGGTGGAAAATTACAAGAAGACTTGGAATGCCAGCAAATGTTTTTATACATTCCCCAAGTTTTCTTTCCAATGCTCAAATCTTTCTTTCAAGCAAATGTAGCCTTTTTTTTTTTTTAAGAGATTGTATTTTTAAGTAATCTCTACTTAAAAATTGAGCCCCAACATGGGGCTCAAACTCACAACCCTAAGATCAAGAGTTGCTTGCTCCACTGGCTGAGCCACCCTGGTGCCCTATAAATAAGACTCCTTTTTCCAGTTCAAGGAGCTGTGATTTTTGCAAAGTAGCCCTTCAATTTAAGACACTTGGGGACAGGGGTGCCTGAGTGGCTCAGTCGGTTGAGTGTCTGACTCTTGATGTTGACTCAGGTCATCATCTCACGGTTTCTGGGTTCAAGCCCTGCTTTGGGCTCCTCACGGAGCCTGCTTGGGATTCTCTCTCTCTCTCTCTCTCTCTCTCTCTCTTTCTCTCTCTCTTTCTCTCTCTCTCCCCCCTCCTCCTCTCCCTCCTCCCTCTCCTCCCTGCTCTCTCAAGATAAACTCTAAAAAAAAAGAAAAAGTGGGGACATTATATCCTTTATTGTAGAAAATTATTTTAATCATCTCTCTTGAAATATACCTCTTATTAGAATTCTCCCCTAAAACATTTTGGATAGAATTTCACAAGTTAAACACGTGGGCCTATGGTTGGTAGGCCCCTCTTCCTGAACACTAATTTTTGAACATACTGATAGATGATTTAAATATTTGGTTATTTTTCTTTTAGAGCCAAGACACAAAAGTTAGTGCATTTTGAAAGGTGTTTTTGTTCCCATCTTTGTTTGTTTGTTTGTTTGCCATATTTTGATGATCTGCTTTTTTAAAACTTCAAATATAAACTATATCTTTAAATTACTGAATATTTCATCCATCCCCATATGTGAACATTCTACTGTGAATAAATTTCTATAGACCTTTATATAGATTGAGCTTTGTAGCTTGAGATGTTTTTAAGGAAAAACTATTTGGATGATAAAGAATGTCTGTTCTTTTTTGGATTTTTTTTTTTTTTTTAATTTCTTGTCTCAAATACACAATTATTTGGGGGTGGTCACTCATGGAAAAATACTGGCATTTGTGCTGAACATTTTATTTTACCATATATAGGTTTGTAGAATTTTTGCCAACAACTGGCTTTCTTAGAGGCTGTGCAAACACCCCTTCCCAGCTAGATATCCACTTTTTTTTTTTATAGTATTTTTTATGCAGGGGAAGGAGGCAGCTCCCAGTCATAAAAGCTGGATTCTTTAATACGGGGGCTTGGCGGGGGTGGGGGAGGCATTTCACGAAAACTTAAGTCCATGTACAAATTGCAATGAATATTCCACAAGAAGGATGTCTCTTTGTGCTCTTAACTCATTTTTAAATTTTGCAGCAAAACGTTTACTGGAAATGTCTAAACCAGTGAGAAAAAGTTGATGCAAATCATTAAGCCATTCCTTATGTTTTCTAATTTTTTTTAATGTTTTATTTATTTCTGAGAGAGAGAGAGAGAGAGAGAGAGAGAAAGACAGAGCGTGAGTGGGGGAGGGACAGAGAGAGAGGGAGACAGAATCTGAAGCAGGCTCCAGGCTCCGAGCTGTCAGTACAGAGCCTGATTTGGGGCTCGAACTCCCAAACTGTGAGATCATGACCTGAGCTGAAGGCAGCTTCTTAACCGACTGAGCCATCCAGGCACCCCATGTTTTTTAAATTTGGAATTGTATGTTGGCTTTTGGTTTCAGTGTCCTTTCTGACTGCTCTGGTGTGTATTAAGTTCTTACTACAACTGCAGTGCATATCGACCTTCCCTAAGAAACCGTTTCCTGGGAGGTGAGGTCGTCTGCCATCAGCCAGCCCCAGGCAGGAAGTGTGGTGTGTGTGTGCATTTCTGTTTCGTGCATTAGTTAGGCTGGTTGTCACTAAAATCAGCTTAGCTTTTGTATTAGATTATTTCACCAACTGCTGCAGTCCAAATGATCAAATCTTTGTACAATAGAAAATTATTTAAATTTTATTTTTCTACTGACATTTCTAATTCTGGTATAAATGTTTATCAATAAAGAATTTCAATTCTGTGAACTGGGACTATTATTTCTATATTCAGTGGCCAATGAACTGAATCTTGCAGTAACGTCTGACTTAAATTTAGGGAGTTTTAAATAACTTACTACTTAAGATATGTTTGGCTGTATTCCTTTTACGTTCAACGTCTTACTAATTTATGGTAAAATTCTTGTTCAAAGGTGTGATTAAACTGTACTTACTATGTAATCTTGAGTCCTCTTAACTGCACTTTGTGGGCTAGATCTTATCAACTGGAAGCTTTTTGTATGAAACCACACTGGCATGGGCAAAAGCTGATAAGATGTATGAAAAAGAAATACTTCAACAGTAAATCTCGTGACGAGAGGCTCCCAACATTGGTTTAGTACTCTTCATTGACATTGTCTTTTTCTGTTCTGCCATTTTCAGCAAATTGGATCGGCCTCTTTGAGTAGCTTACATCATGGGCACAAGGTGACCACTGTAGTTCCTGGCATTGTAGACAGACAATGTCTGGCAGTAGACTGCCCATCCACCATGTCTCTGTAGTTTTTATTGAAGCATAATATACGGTAAAGTGCACAAATCTCAAATGTGTAGCTTGATGAACGTTTATGTGTTCACACATTTATGCTGAATACCACTCAGATCAAGGTACAGAACAATATTTAGCACCCCAGGATAACTCTACATGCAGAGTTTGGCCAGAAGCCCCCAAGACTGTATGTATCCAGGACCTAAGAGGAGGAGCTTGTCTTCAGTTTTCAAAAGGTGATAACCCAAGATTGGACAATGGAAAGAGACTGTAGAAGAGGAGGGGCTGAAGGTGCTGAGTATGGGGGCACCTGGTTGAGCATCTGACTTCGGCTCATGTCTTGATCTCACAGCTCACGGGTTTAAGCCCCACGTCAGGCTCTGTGCTGACAGCTCAGAGCCTGGAGCCTGCTTCGGATTCTGTGTCTCCCTCTCTCTCTGCCCCTCCCCTGCTCACACTCTGTCTCTCAAAAATAAAAAAATAAAGGTGCTGAGTATGGTAGAGAGGACCCCATAAACTCTTGCTAAGACAACACAGTAATAATGAACCAGGAATCTTCTAGGGAGTTTGTACTCTGGCCAACTGGAGAGCCCTGTCTAAAGGGGCCAACCATTACTTAGTCCCTTACTTTATGGGATTTTGAGCCCAGTATGTCCAGATTTTCCAGTTTTTCAGGGGGAGTTGGAAATCTAGGTTGACATCTCAATTTTTAAGTGCTTGCAACAAACTTGAATTCACATAAAATGCTTTTCAGGTCAAACAATGCATGCCTTTGAGCTGGATTTGGGCTCTGTTAAACTATTTGAAATAATGGAAAATAGCTCCTACCCTGATTATCCTTAAAGTGGCTGGAAACTGTGAATTTGAACAAATGCATGGAGTGACAGTGAGCTGCAAAGAGACTGGGAGAAATGAGATGATGCTGGGGGAGAGTGTGTTGGAGAATTCTAACGCCTCCTTTTCCCCAGTGGCAAAAGGCTATATCCCAGTTTGTCACTGCAGGGTCCATTTACAGTGTCCAAGGAAAGAGGCTGGCATGGTAAACTCCCAAATACTGGGTCCTAATTTCACATCTACTTTTCTCTTATCCTCCCATAAGGACGATCTACCTAAAGCACAGACCCGAATGTAAGAACTAACACTATAAAGCTCAGAAGAAAACGAGAGTATGTTTTGTGATCTTGAGTTAGGCAAAGCCTTCTTAGATAGAACCCCAAAAGCACAAGGGACCAGAGAAAAATAAATTGGACTTGGTCAAAATTTAAAAATGTTATGCTTCAAAGGATGCCATCAAGGGTGTAGAAAGACACGCCACAGAATAGAAGGAATTATTCAAGTCCTATGGTTTATAAGAGACGGCTATTTAGAATATATAAAGAACTCTTAAAACTCAATAATAAAAAGACAAATGATGGGGCACCTGGGTGGCTCAGTGGGCTAAGTGTCCGACTTCGGCTCAGGTCATGATCTCGTGGTTCGTGGGTTCAAGCCCCGCGTCTGGCTCTGTGCTGACGGCTCGGAGCCGGGAGCCTGCTTCGGATTCTGTGTCTCCCTCTGTCTGCCCCTCCCCTCCCCTGCTCGTGCTCTGTCTCTCTCTGTCAACAATAAATAAATGTTAAAAAAATAAATAAAAAGACAAATGACCTGGTTTTAAAATGGGCAAAAGATCTGAATAGACATTCTCCGAAGAATATATCGTGGCCAATAAAGACATGAAAAGATGTTTAATATCAGTCATCAGGGAAGTACAAATAAAAACTACAATGAAATGCCACTTCACACCCACTAGGATGGCTTTAATAAAAAAGACAAGGGGTTTGGCAAGGTGTGCAGAAACTGGAACCTTCAGGCATTGTTGCTGAGGTTATAAAATGGCACAGCTGCTTTGGGAAGCAATCTGGCGGTTCCCCGAAAGGTAAAGCATATGATTTCTATATGATCAAGCAATTCCACAGGTACATCCCAAAGAGAAATTACCTCCGAAGATGTGTTAAGTGAAAGGAGACAGTTACAAAAGACCACATGTTGTATAATACCATTTACATGAAAAGTCCAGAATAGGCAAGTTTATAGAGACAGATTAGCCTGAGGCTGGGGATTGGGGAGAAATGGGTCAGAGGCTCATTTTTTTATGTGATGGCTGCACAAGTCTGAATTTACCAGAACTATTGAGTTGTGCACTTTAAAGTTTATTTATTTAGGCAATCTCTACACCCAACATGGGGCTTGACCTCACAACCCCAAGATCAAGAGCCACATGCTCTACCAACTGAGCCAGCCAGGCACCCCTGAACTGTGTACTTTAGATGGGTACATTTTATGGTCTGTGAATTATGTTTCAATTAACTGTTTTTATTTATTTATTTGTAATGTTTTATTTTATTTTTGAGAGCGAGTGAGAGAGAGAGAGAGCGCGCGCGCGCACAAGTGTGGGAGGGGCAGGGAGAGGGGGAAACACAGAATCTGAAGCAGGCTAGGCTCTGAGATGTCAGCACAGAGCCCGATGCAGGGCTGGAACCCATGAACCACGGGATCATGACCTGAGCTGAAGTTGGACACTTAACTGACTGAGGCACCCAGGTGTCCCCAATTAGGCTGTTTTTAAAAGTTTGCTGCTATAGTGCCACCACAGTGCCCCTTTTTAACATTTATTTTATTTATTTTTTTTTTTTATTTTCAAGCTAGTTAACGTACAGTGTGGTCTTGGCTTCAGGAGTAGAACCCAGTGAGTGATTCATCTCTTAGATATGACACCCAGAGCTCATCCCGAAAAGTGCCCTCCTTAATGCCTGTCACCCATTCACCATAATGTCCTTTTAATCACAGGTGTGTTCATCTATTTCTTAGATTAACTCTAGGACTGGGTGACTCAAACCCAGACTAGTATAGAGTAACAATGAAGAGCAATTTTCATCTGAGAAAAACCCTAAACCTGAACAAAAGGATGTTAATTGTTGCTGTCTCCTGTGTATTTGTTTCTGATTACTGCTTCCCATAATTGGATTCTAATTAAGAAATATTTTTAATCTGATAAAATGATAGAGACCATAGGTGGCCGTACTTCCATGTGGATTAACTTGAAGGATGCATGTGGGTGTTGTCTGAATTCTAGGATTCTGTTGATTCTCGTTCACAGTAGTTATGTTTATAAAGCCATCGTGCACATTCAGTTAGCAGTACAGGGTTGGGTTCCTGTTAGTCTCCGGTCACAATCTTTTTTGTCAACTGATCAATACATAATCTTGTTTCATGTGTGTTTCTGTTCAAGAACACCTTATTTAATACATCTTTCTTACAATAATTATGTGCAGTGTTTTTATATAATAAAACACGGTTTCAATTACAGCATTTTTGTATAACATCCTCTACAATACTGAGATTGTATTACTTAACTCTATTCCTCAGTCAGACACACACATGCAGTAATCATATGTAGTACATGTAGCAAACACACAGTATAACATACAACAATATTCACATAAACACAGAGTACGCCAACACATACTGTATATTTCACAGTAATGCAAATAGAGTCTGGAAAACGTTAGAGATTTCATTAAAACATTAACTAAAATCTTACTGTTGATGGAACTGCAGGATGTGTGATGCTACAGCACACAGTGTGGTTAAACCTCTTGACCTTGGCTTGCCCCACGATAACCACGGGTGAGGTAGGTGAAATTTATTCTGCAGAAGAGGAAGAGGGAAGCATGTCAACATTTGGCAGTTCAACCTCAGGAGTTTGCCTCTCGTGACTTGTTGACGGAGTCGGCAATTTTCCCTCCCAAACTGGCTCGAAAAGTTGGGTCAGCCTTGTCTGCTTAGCTTTTTGCCTCAAATCTTTAAGCATCTCGGCATAAGGGGCAAATGCTGTGGAGGTGAGGCGCTTAAATTTGAGGCTGCGATCAAGCATAGGGTCACACTCTATCATGTCATTGAAAATTCTTTCCAAGGCAGAATTCCATTCTGATATTTTGGCCGCTGTAAGAGGGTCAATTCTTGAAGTCTTAGGCTGACTCTCATTGCCGTCCTCATCACTGCCGACCCCAATGCCTTGTTTTGCCATCTCGTCCAGGTCTTCGTTGGTGGGTTCTACTGCCTTCTCTGCCAAAATTTCCTCCACATCTTCCTCCTTCATGTCGTCAAAGCCTTCTCCACTTATTTGCCGTGCGATATGCATTATGTTTTCGACACTGTTCTTTATGCTTTCTGCAACACCTTCAAAGCCTTCGAAATTTTGCACACAGTCTGGCCAAACATTTTTCCAACAGGTATTGATAGTAGCTTGTTTGATGCTGCCCCAGGCTGTCCCAACATAATCAATAACGTTACGTATGGTAACTGACTTCCAATAGTCCATCATGGTAGTTTCCTTGTTGGATTCGAGAGCCTGGAAACCCTTGCTATAAAGCTCCCTGGTATAGTGTGCCTTGAAAGCTTTTATTATACCCTGATCCAGGGGTTGGATGAGAGATGTAGTGTTTGGGGGCATGAAAAGAACTTCTACGTTGGGGTGGGCATTTTTGAGTTCTTCACAGCAATGGACTGGGGCGTTATCCAAAATTAATAAAACCTTGAAGGCAAGGTTTCTGCCCTGGAGATAGCATTCAACTTCTGGTACGAAGCAGTTGTGGAACCAGCTGGATGTCATCCACGCTTTTTTGTTCCATCTCCAATGGACAGGCATATGGTTGACGCTTTTCCCTTTAAGTGCTTGTGGATTCTGGGCTCTGTATACCATTAGAGGTTTGCACTTGAAGTCGCCCTTGGCATTAGTGCACAACAGCAAGGTTGCATAGTCTTGGAATGATTTAAAGCCAGGGGCTTTGCAGGCCATTTGTGTTATATAGGTTCTTTTGCCAACGTCCTTGTAAAATAAGCCAGTCTCATCAGCGTTGAAAACCTGCTCTTCCACGTATCCTTTGTCCTGTATAACAGTCAGCAAATGTTTTTTAAATTCTTCTGCAGCCTCCCGGTCTGCAGAACTTGCCTCACCTGCAAGTTTAACATTGTTCACACCATATCGCCTTTTGAAACGTGCAAGCCAGCCAGCGCTGGCGGAGAAAGGTTTAACGTTTTTCTGGCCTTGGGTTACATGACCGTAAATTTCTTTGGCTTTCAGCCTCACGACAATGCTGTCCACCACGCCTTTTTTATCGGTTGTCATCTCATGAATCCACAAATTTAGCCGCTTTTCCATCTTTTCCATAGCTTCCTCACGCACTATAGACGTTACTTTAGCACTTTCCGGAGCAGCCTCACGTACAGATCGGCGAATTTCCTTTTCCTTTTTCTTGATGTACCGGATTGTTGATTCATTAACATTGAACTCACGGCCAACAGCACTACAACTCATGCCTGAACGAAGCTTATCTAGCACACGTATTTTCTCCATAAGGCACATGACAGCCTTCTTGCGCTTAGGAGCACTAGGCACCACTTCACCACTACGCTTGGGGGTCATTTTTAACAGCAAAATCACCAACAAAAAGCACGGAAACGCAAAAAACGTGGCACCAAATAGACTGCAAATAGGACAATTATTTACAGCATGAGAGATGAAGCAAGAAAGCCCATTGTCTGCCTTGTTCAACCTCTGCTAGTACACCGCACCGCTGGTTGACTCCAGCTTTTCATCCTCTGCGCATGTCCGCGAATAACCCCAGAAAGCACCGCGAATATTGATTTTGGGGGTACAGTAAGTTTAAGCAAGTAAGCGATTCGAAAATACCAAGCTGAAATAACGAACGTCAACTGTATTCCCACAGACATATAATTTTGTTTAAGCACATTTATTAAATCAAAGCGTCCAGACAGCGCTGGAGACTTCAAGTTCCATCAGGCACCGCTTCCACGCGGAGCCTGTGCTCCGTCAACCACTACAGCAGCGCCAGGCGCTAGGCATTGGCCCGGAAGTGTCGCGTTTGGAATACGTAGCCCTTTTTGCGCACGCGCACACGTTGTGGGGGCCCGCCCCAGCCGCCGGCTCCCCCACCGCAGCTCTATGGTCTCTCCCTAGAGCTTTGCCGTTGGGGGCAGCTGCTGCGGTCCTGTGGCTTCGTCCGCCCGGTGCAGCAGCAACATGGAGGAATTCGATTCCGAAGACTTCTCCACCTCAGAGGAGGACGAAGACTACGTGCCGTCGGGTGAGCGTTTGGGCCGCAGGCGAGAGGAGGCTTGCCCCGCCCCGCGCTTCACGTGAGGCGTGTTTGGTCCGGCGTGCGTGGCCCGGGGCCCCCGGTGGCGCCGGTCTCGAGCGTCCCCACCGCGCGAGCCCCGCATCCTCGCCCGCGTGCTTTCTCCGCGCGGTGGTGCGGGGCCGAGACGCGTGCACGCGGGCGTCTCGCACTGCCACTGCCCGCGGCCTGGCTCGAGCCTCCGCCCCTTCCCGGAGCGCGGGAACCGGCACGTGAGCACCACCCTGATCTGGGGACGCTGGCGGTGGCTGTCGGTACCCGCACCGCGCTGGTACTGAACTCCCGTGAAAGGCAGTGTGAGCGTAGGATGTTGTCGTCAGACCTTTCGTCCCGAGGGGCTTGCCAGCCGGCACCGCGTCCAAGATAAATCTGTCTACTCTCTGCCCTCGCATGGGATCTAGTTATTAGAAAGTTCACGTATGATGCATTTTGTCCTTTTGCGACGTATACCTGTTACTCTCTTTTCAGCTCCCCCCCTCCCCCCGCCTTCCTCTTTTTGGCGTAGGTTTGTCAAACTTAAAGGGGTCATTCGAACCTACCCCTTCCCCATCCTGCGCCTTCCCTCAGACTGTCCCATCTCATGGAGAGGATCTACCCACACAGTCGCTCCGATCAAACAAAACCCTTAGGACTCATCCATCCTTACTGTCTCTCCTGGTTCAAGCAGTCAATAAGTGCTGTTGTGTCTACGTCGAAAATCGTTTTTCTGACCGCTTCCTCGCCAATCTCACTCACTGCCACCGAACTGCCGTTCTTCGCTAGGATTAAGGCATAGCTTCCCAACTGGTTTGCCCCATACCGTTTCCATTCTTGTCCACCAACATTGGTCTTGTGATGGCCAGAGTGGTTATCTGAAAGCTAGTTTTCGTTTTAATGAAAGTTGTGCATCCACATAAACATAGTCCAATATTTCTAAAAGGCCTGTCTTGAAAACTAACGGTTGCCATCACCCTTCATCCCGCTTCATTCCCCCGCGGAAGAAACTGCTTTCCAGTTTTTAATTTAGTATTTTCATTGTGTGCGGGCTTCACTAGGCGCGTAGGTCTTATTTTAATACCCTCTTACTTCTTCCCCCTCATTCCCAACACACACCCTTCCACCATCAGGCCCTCCCCAACTCCTCAGCCTGCCGTTGTTACCATGTCTAATTTTGGTTAGATCAGTATTCCATGTTTACATTTTTGTACTGACTGTGAACAACCCCAGGTTCAGCTCTGAACCAGGTGATAGATCCTGTGATTGCTTTTCCTACACTACTTGCTTTCTGTGGAGTTAATAATTGCCATTTTGCTGTTGCTTAGGTGTCTATGTCCTTCCTATTAATTTGACCCTAAATTCTCAGAATTGTATAAAAATCATCTCTCAAGGTAATTTGATTCATTAAATAATCTTTTACTTTCATCTTGAAGTCCTGTCTTTGCCTTCTGACTTCCGCCTTGCCTTGGTTTTACCACTTTAAACCTAGTATCTTTGTCACCATCACCCCTCTGGGTGTTCCATTCATCTGTCTTCCGTTTCTGTTGGATTCCGTTTCTTGGGTCCTGTGTTGTCTTTTTTTCCTTAGCGTGTTCCACCGAAATGAGAATAAATCCTCAACTACTTGAGCACAGATGATGCATAGTAGACATTCAAGGTGTGAAAACAGTATTTCTAAAAATAATGATGTTACCCTAAGGCCTAATTGGTGCTTGTTTGGTATAGAATTCTGTTTTGTAATAATAATGCTAGGATTTATAATGATAGCTTTCCATTAGAATGTTAAAGGAGCTGCTTTATCGCTTTCTAACTTCCAGCGTTTCTATTAAGAAGTTTGTTTTGCTGATTTCTGCTCATGTATGTAAGATCTCTTTATCTCTAGAAGCTGATAGAACCTTGTCTTTGTTCCTGATTTTTCTGATATTTCACAGCGCTATAACTTGGTAGGAGTCTGTTTTCATCGATTGTGTTTGGCCTCTGGAACTTTTGGGGGGAGGTATTCTCCTTTCTTCATTTTCTGTCATTTTTTGGAAAACTCATTATTCAGATGTTGAATCCTATGTTAGATCTTCTGTACTGGCCCTCTAATTTTTATCCCTTGACTATTTTCTAACCCTTGACTTTTTTCCACTTCATGGGAAATTCTCAGTATCTTCAACTCCTGTATTTTTTCCTTTCATATTTTTACATTTGAATAACTTTTTTGTTCCTCGAATAGTCCTTTTTTTTTTTTTTTAAATTTTTTTTTTTTAACGTTTATTTATTTTTGAGACAGAGAGAGACAGAGCATGAACGGGGGAGGGTCACAGAGAGAGGGAGACACAGAATCTGAAACAGGCTCCAGGCTCTGAGCTGTCAGCACAGAGCCCGACGCGGGGCTCGAACCCACCGACTGCAAGATCGTGACCTGAGCCGAAGTCAGACGCTTAACCGACCAAGCCACCCAGGCGCCCCTCGAATAGTCCTTTTTTATAGCATCATGTTCTCGTTTCATAGTGCTGAATCTTAGTGCTCTGTGGATATTAAAACTAATTTAAAATTTTTAATGTTTAACTTACATACAGTAAAATTTACTGTTTTCATTGTACTGACTGTTCTATCAGTTTTGATAAATGCTTAGAGTTGTGTGACCATCACCAGAATTAACAGTTCCAAGGCCACCCTCACCCTTTCCTCTCCAAATAAAAGAGATTATGAGGGACACCTAGGTAGCTCAGTTGGTTAAGCGTCTACCTCTTGATTTCTTCTCAGGTCATGATTTCACAGTTCATGGGATCTAGCCCCATGTTGGGCTCTGCACTGACAGCGTGGCGCCTGCTTGGGATTCTTCCTCTGTTTTTCTCTCTGCCTCTTCACCCACTCACGTGTGTACTTGTGTTCTCACTCTCTCAAAATAAATAAATTAAAGAGAGATCATGATGTCTGTATATAGAAGCCATTTTAGTTTTTCTTTTACAATAGGTATGCCTTTTGTTTCTTTTGCTTGCCCTTCTGCTCTTGATAAGACTTCAAGCATGATGTTGAGTAGGAGCGGTGAGAGTGGACGTCCTTGTTCCCATTTTAAGAGGAAATTATCCATGTTTCACTAGTATGTTAACTGTACGTTACACATGCCTTGTGTGTTGTGCTTTAAGCACTTTACAGGGACTAACTCCTTACTAGCTCAATCACATAACACTAATGAATATGTGCTGTTCTCCACGTTTTACAGACGAAGGAGTTGAAGCACAGAGAATTAAGCAACTTGCCCAAAGTTGTTCAGCTACAGAGTAGCTGAGGTAAGATTTGAACCCTGGCAGTCTGCATATACTGCTCCTTACAGATGCATTTTATCAGGTTAAAGAAGTTGCCTTTACTCCTAATTTGCTGAGAAGTGAATTTTGTCATATCCTTTTCCTCTGTTGAAAAGATTATGTGTGATTTTTCTTTCTGTTAATATGGTGAGTTAGTGATTGATTTTTGAATTTTGAGCAGCCTTTTATTTCTGGGATAAAACTCACTTGGTCATGATGTACAATTCTTTTTATGCATTGCTGAATTTTATTTGCTTATATTTGTTGAGAATTTTTGCATTTGTTTATGAGGGATGTTGGTCTGTAGTTTTCTTGTAATTTCCTTGTCTTGTTTTAGTAGCAGGTATTGCTAGCCTCAGAATGTGACGAAACATTTCTCTAAGGTGATTTTTATTCACCCTATATGTTTGCTTTTGACTTTACTAGAAGATTTTCAGTGATTCATAGTTGTTCGACTCAGATTTAAGCATGGGGGACTGAAAAGGTGACGGGGACCTCTGTCTTTGGACAAGATGTATTCATTTTGCTCTTCATTATCTACAAGGATGTTATTTGCTTCTTACCCTTTTTTTCTTTTTTGTCATAGTAACTGCATGGGATTTGATCTTTTTGTGTGTATATATAATTTAAAATTTGCTTATCTCTTATCAGTGAGATTGAGCATCTTTTTACATATGTAAGATCCAGAGCCATGTTTTTCTCCTTATCTGTCTGCAACATTTACCCATTTTTATGATGAAAAATAACCTTATATTACTATAAAAGCAGGACATGAGCTTTGTAAAAAAAGTTAGAAAATTCAGGCAGTTAAGCATAAAAAAATAGAATCATTACATTCCCACCACCCAGAGATTATCAGTATTAATCCTTTAGTGAACGCTGGTCTTTTTCTACACTCAGGTGTAGATATTTGTATTTTAACCCCAACCTGAAATCATACTTTTTCATGTTACTTTGTTACCTGCCCTTTTCAGTGAACAGTCTCTCCCTGTCCATTCCAGTAAACATTTGACACATCTTCACATACAGACTTTACTCAAATTTTCCCATTTGACCCAGAGTAGACTGTAGCTTGTTTATTCAAATCAGTTAGGTTCAGCGCTACCCAAATCACCTAGTTGTCCCATCTTTTAAATTTGTTTTAATCTAGCATGCTCTGTAATGACATTGATTTGCTTAAGAGATCAAGCAGTGCGTCCTGCAGAATGTCTGTCCTGCAGAATGTCTTCTAGATTTGTTTGGTTGCTCCCTCCTGGTCTTTTAGGTTGTTCCTTTGTCCTTTGAATTTTCTGGAATTCTGAAATTCTGAAATTTCTGCAAGTTAGATCTAAATGCTGGGTGGGTTCAAATGAAGTATTTTTGGCTAGAATGCATCATAGATGACTGTGTGTTTCAAATGCCTTAACATCAAAGACACACAATCCAAGTTGGTCACCTTAGTTGCACCTCCTGACTCCAGATGATGAGAGTCTGACCCCTCTATTGTGTAATTGTTTCTTTCCTTTAGGGCGCCTGGGTGGGTTAGTCAGTTAAAGGTCCAACTTTGGCTCAGGTCGTTATGTGACAGTCCCGTGAGTTCAAGCCTCGCATTGGGCTCTGTGCTGACAGCTCAGAGCCTGGAGCCTGCTTCGGATTCTGTGTCTCCCTCTCCCCCTGCCCCTCCCTTGCTCCTGCTCTGTCTCTCTCTGTCTCAAAAATAAATAAAAACATTAAAACATTTTTTTAAAAAATAAAAAAAAATTGTTTCTTTCCTTCGAACTGAAGAATTCTGTGTCGTAATACACTTAACTGTTAAAACTGTATGTTTTGAGAACATTACTTGATAATCTTTGCTTAAATTGCTATCATTACAGCGTGAGAAGTGATGTTTTTCTAATTCTGTGGTTTTTCTACATTTTTTAGTTAATGTTCTTCTGTGATGTATTGCTTTCTCTCATCAACTGGGACAGAATAAATGTTTCATTTTCCTTAATTATTAACTTTCAAAATAGGGAATAATTTTAATAGTAGGTTAAGTAGTACAAATCATTTTTTGTCTTAAAAAAATTTTTTTAATGTTTACTTATTTTTGAGAGAGAGACAGAGTGTGAGCCGGGGCAGGGGGGCAGAGAGAGGGAGACACAGAACCCGAAGCAGGCTCCATGCTCCGAGCTGTCAGCACAGAGCCTGACGCGGAGCTTGAACTCACCGACCGAGATCATGACCTGAGCCGAATTGGACACCCAACCAATGGAGTCACCCAGGCATCCCTATTTTTTGTCTTTTTTAAAAATATCATAAAGGGTGTACAGATTTTTATTGATTCACTATATGTACTCACACTTGTTCCTTTTAATGCTCAAGTCGTCACTTTGGCCACTAGAAGTTCTTTCAAGCTGGATCTTACATCCTTTAAATGTGACCCATTATTCTTAAGTAACTACCTTGCTTTCTGACACCGCAAGATGTCCCAGTTTCACCTTGTGCTTTCCTTCCCTCATACCTGAAATTGCCTGGTTTCTTCCAGGGAGCCCTTTTCATGATGAGTCATATCAAGGGATATAATCTGGACTCTGAATAGATGCCCATTGCTACCAGGGTGACATTGTTTCTGTGCCATTTCAGTGAACAGAGTAAGAAAATATTTATCTTAAAAAGAGTTAGAGTTCATACTAATGTTTTTTAAAGATTTTATTTTTAAGTAATCTCTGCACCAGTGTGGGCCTTGAACTTATAACCCCGAGATCAAGAGTCACATGCTCTACCTGCTGAGCCAGCCAGGTGCACCCTCATACTGGTATTTTTAATGCAGTTTTAACATTTGAATTTTCATCTGATTTCTTTGATTTTATAATTGTGCATCATTTGTCTTACTCTGAAGATCTGGATCCCTAACATGATCAGCATCATTACTTGCTTTAACCTACAACATGAAATAGGTTCAAAATACCAACATTGATGTTACTACACGGAATAGAGTTTTTTGTTTTGTTTCGTTTTTTGTTTTTTTGTTTGTTTTTTGTCTTCAGGATGGATCTTGCTAAGGGTGTACAGTCAAAATACTGTGTTTCTGAAGTCCTTGGAATAAATCCTTTCTTTATCAGTTACGTTATTGTTTGGGTGTAGAGTTATTTATTCAAATAAGTATTTGTTTATTCCAACTGTTCTTAATTTAAGGGATTTTCAAAATTCTTCAGAAAGATAAACACAGAATTCTTGCTTTTACCCCTTGCTATCCCACTGTGTTCAACCCTAACCTTACAGGTACCTATTTTCATTAGTTTTTTTGTTTATCCTTCCAGTGTTGTGGGTTTTTGTTGTTGTTGTTGTTTTGCAAATACAGTGCAGCTAGGTACCTACCTAGCTTGTAGGTTTATGTTTTTTGCTGTAGTGATTTTACTGGGCTTTCAAGGGAAGCAAAATGACATTTGTGTGTTCAGACTGCTGTCTTAGCCTGGAACTCAGTCCTTTGTTCGTGAACCACTTTCACCTGTCACTTGGGGTCGAATGCACATTCTGCACATGAGAATGCCCACGTGATGGGCTGCTTCTCATCAGCTTTGTTCTGCTATTGTATTTGTAGTTTTCAAGAGTTTTTAAAGTTTTTTTAAATGTTTGTTTATTTATTTATTTTTAATATAATTTATTGACAAATTGGTTTCCATACGACACCCAGTGCTCATCCCAACAAGTGCCTTCCACGATGCCCATCACCCACTTTCCCCTCTCCCCCACCCCCCATCAACCCTCAGTTCATTTTTCAGAGTGAGAGAGAGCATGGATGCATGCAAGTAGGGGAGGAGCAGAGAGAGTTCTAAGCTGGCTCTGCACTGTCGTACTGTGAGATCATGACCTGAGCCAAAGTCAGACACTCAACTGACTGAGCCACCCAGGAATCCCTAGGTTTTTTTAAAGTGTTTTGAAAAATGCTGAAGTCATTATGTCGTGATGGTAATACGTTCTTTTATCTTTTTGAAGATTTTATAAAGGCTTTTTTTTTTTTCTTATTGTGTTATCTCTGAATGACTTTCATGTTTTCAGTTTTGCCTTTCATATTGGAGGCTTTCCTCAAATGTTTGGTGGTCCTTGGTTCTTTGTGAGTGAAATATTTAAAAGCTGATTGGGTGTACAGGAATATTTAAAACAGTACTATTTGTAATAGTCCCAAACTAGAAACAGCCTCACTGTTCTTCAGCAGGAGAATGGATAAATACATCATGGTCCAGTCATGCGGTGAAACACGACTTCAGAATGGGAGTGAATAAACTGAGCTACAGTAGGTGACCTACACACAGCATGTTGAGTGAGAGAAGCTGGACACTCAGGAGTCAAATTGTAGGCTTCTGTTTGTTTAAGGGTGGAAACCAGGCAAACCTGATCTGTGGTGTTAGGAGTCACGATGGTCCTTGGGACGGGGTGGTGGCCAATGCCTGGAACAGGGCACAAGGGGCCTTCTGGGATGCTGGTTCGTGTCTGGTTTTTGAGCTAGGTCTGGTTATACAAGTGTGTTCTCTTTGTGTAATTTCATTGAGCTGTACGGTAGATTTGTGTGCTTTTCAGTGTGTGTGTTATGCTTCAAATGAAAGTTTACATGAAGTAAAAAAGAAAACTACTTGAATCTCCATGTGGATAGGATTTATTGACTGATGCCTATAGAGCGTGGTCATCCTGGGCATCCAGGTAACACCTTCTCGTTGGGAACCCCTGAATGTCAGTGTCTGAGGATGGGAACTGGACTTTTTTTTTTTTTAATGTTTATTTACTGAGAGAACGTGTGCACATGTGAGCAGGGGAAAAACACAGAGGGAGAGAGAATCCCAAGCAGGCTTTGAGCCAGACACGGGGCTCAATCCATGAACTGTGGGATCGTGACCTGAGTTGAAATCAAGAGTTGGACACTAACTGACTGAGCTGCCTAGCCATCCCTAGACATGTTTGTTCTTTCTGCTGTGTCTACCTGGAAGTCTTGAGGCCTCTTTTTTGTCAAGGTCTCTTTTGATTACTTTTTTTTTTTTTTTTTTTTTTTTTTTTTGGAGAGACAGAGACAGAGCACAAGTGGGGGAGAGGCAGAGGGAAATGGAGACACAGAATCTGAAGTAGGCTTCAGGCTGTGAGCTGTCAGCACAGAGCCCAACATGGGGCTCGAATCCACTAACTGTGAGATCATGACCTGAGCTGAAGTCAGACGCTTAACCTACTGAGCCACCCAGGTGCCCCTCTTTTGATTACTTTTGAAAGATACCCAAGTTGTGGTGGGAACAGTAATTTCTTCTTTGAACAGTACAGTAGTAGAATTGGAATTTCTATTCATTCATTCATTCATTCATTCAGCAAAGACTTAACAAACAAAATCTGTGTCCTCATGGTGTGGAGAGCATAATAGATATTGCAAACATCAAATATAAGCAGGTTGACTTATGGAGGGAAATATGGATGATCTGGAGGCCTAGAATAGGGAAGACTTCCCTAAGGAAATGATATTTTCGTTAGACCAAGAATAGAGGAAACTACTAGACTTTATTTTTAATGAAAATGTCTTGTCTCGTTGTGTCTGACCACCCTATTATGTGTGTGATTTCAGGTGGAGAGTATAGTGAAGATGATGTAAATGAATTAGTGAAGGAAGATGAAGTGGATGGTGAAGAGCAGACACAGAAAACCAAAGGGAAAAAAAGAAAGGCTCAGAGCATTCCATCCAGGTGATGCTGCCCTCAAGGCCCTTGGAAGTCAGGGGCTGTTGTCACAGCTTTCCTGATGGCTGGGATTGGTCCGATGAGTTCTTACTACCAGGGTTTCTTATCTTTGTCTTTCCAAGGGAAACATTTGGTGACATTTAGGATTAAACACAAAAGACCCCACAAAACAAAGAGTGGCATCCTCTGTGTATGGTTTCTTATTTTCACTGTCTCACATCTTGCAGGTGATAGCACAGCAGTACAGTTAGCTATACCTTCTTCTTTTTAGTGACTGCATAGTGTTACATTAGGTGGTTACACCTTGTTTTAAGCATTCCCTTATTGAAGGACATTTAGATTATACCTTGTCTTTCCTACAGCAAACAAGACTCCAGTGAATATTCTTTGTTACGTCTTTTTGTACAGGTACAAGTATATCTGTGAAACAGATCTGTAGAAGTAGAATCGTTTGATCCAGGGTTTGTACAGTAAAAAAATTTTTTTAATAAATATTAGCAAATTGCATTCCATAGGCCTGCTACTGAATTACACCCCCACCACCACCAAATTATGAAAATGTTGACAGGCTATTTAGCTCAGATAAGAGAATCTTCCATAGAAGTCTTTTATCTCTCTTTGATTAGTATTTATATCTTTTGGGGCATTGAAGCAAAAAAGCAGATTATCGTTTATAAAAAATGGAAAAAATTTTCATAATGAAAATTGAAGTCAGAATAGTCTAAGAAGCAATTTACTCTTTTAGGTCTTGGGCCCAGTTCTCTGGTCCTTGAGTTTTTCTGTATACCAGCTTTCATATTTTCAGAAAGTGGGAAAAAACATGGATTTTTTTTTTTTTTTTTTTTTTTTTTTTTTTTTTTTTTTTTTTTTTTTACCTCCTGAGAACTCTAGGAAGAAACAGTGCCAATAAATTTGATGCTCTCCTCAATAGAACATGTTCTCCAATTGGAGTATATGTTCTTGGAACACACTTCCTGGACAGATTGATTCTGTGAGGTGATTTTGGGTGTTTTCTTCGTGAAAATAGCTGGTCCTGATTTAGAAGTAAATCACTATATTTTGAGTCTCAGTGTTTGGGGAAATTGCTAACTGTATGAGCTCAATTCTTTCCTTCCACAGAATCTCAGCTTACCTCCCCTGCCTTCCCCGGGGGGTGGTGGGGTGTTAATCAGTAGTCCTCAGATTTTAAAGTTTTCTCGGATTTGCAACAGTATGTTTGGAATCGAGGAGGGGATAGCTGAAATAATTTCACATTATCTGTCTTGTCTTTCCTTTTCCTCATGACTGTTGGTGATTTAGGAAGAGAAAACAAGGTGGCCTCTCATTAGCAGAAGAGGACGAGGAGGACGCCAACCAGGACTCCGAGGGAAGTAGCAGTGAGGACGGAGATGCAGCTGCAGAGCAGGAAGAGGACATTGGCTCAGACGACGCGAGGAGGAAGAAGGAGGATGAGCTCTGGGCCAGCTTCCTCAACGATGTAGGACCAAAGCCAAAAGTGCCCCCAAATACACAAGTTAAAGTAAGTCGATAGCCACACGAGGTGTAGACTTTCCGGAAATACCCTAAGTTCCCCAGATAGACTTTTATTTCCAAACTGAGATTTGATGCTTACAGCAGAAGGCAGACCAGATGCCTTTTTTTTTTTTTTTTCCTTTTTTACATTTATTTTTGAGAGACTGAGAGAGGCAAACTGCAAGTGGGGGAGGGGCAGAGAGAGAGGGAGACACAGAATCCAAAGCAGGCTCCACGCTGACAGCACAGAGCCCAATGCGGGGCTTGAACTCACAAACTGTGAGATCATGAACTGAAGTTGAACGCTCAACCGACGGAGCCACCCAGGCACCCCGTGACCGGATGCCTTTTGAAAAGAATTCTAAGCAAAAAGCAAAGCATTCCCTATGGTAGAAAAAGCAAGCCTTTCTAATCAAATACATTTCCAGTAGGTCTTCAGTTTGGAGGTGAAACATTTCAGAATAGCCCAAAATAGCATGTTGGGATGGTTCTTTTGGGTTTCATCCTTATGTGAAACTGTGATAGTATCTCTTACCTTTTTCACAGAGTGGAGGGAAGACTGAAGGGACGGGTTCAAGTAAATTGTTGGTCAGAGCAGAAGAGCTGGAGAAACCTAAAGAAACTGAAAAAGTTAAAATCACCAAGGTGTTTGATTTTGCTGGTGAAGAAGTCAGGTAAGGTGACCGTTACAGACTTTGAAACTAGTTTGTTTAAAAATGAGCATCTTTCTGAATGGTGTTAGACATCTGGCCTCATTCTACTCTATCATCATAATATTTTGGAAGAGTTTTGTTTTCCGCTCCAGGAAAGTGGTGGTTCCATGAATTATCAGGGAACATGATGTAGTTGTGGGTATTGTGAAGTGTCTGAGAGAAAAAAAAAAAAGAATTAAGTATTTGGTTCCACTTATTGCCATGCCTTGTGACTTTGGCTGAGTCATTTCTCGCAAGAGTCATTTCTCCCATTTTCTCCCCAAAATTCATGTTGGAAAAAAGAATTTGGCATTATTAGTTTTATAAATTGTGTGGAGCAGAACTTTTTATTTTTTTAAAAATATTTTTCCCCAACTTCTTCTGAAAGATTTCACACAGCATTATGCTACAAGAATTAGTATTACAATGAGTACCCGTATACCTATTATACACATTCACCACTTGTTAATGTGTGGCCTCTGTCTCCATCATCTAGATCTGTATTATTGTCTTTTTGTTTTGGCTGAACCATTTGAGAATTGCTTGTAGTCATCATGATGCTTCACTCTTAAATATGTCTGCACAGTTTCCTAAGAACACGGGCATTCTTCTCCATGGTATAACATAACTGTTACATCCACTAAATTTCACATTAATGCACATTATTATCTAAATCTGTGGTGAAGGATGCTGATTACAATTTTCAACTTGCTGCAGACCAATACTCTTATAAAACACAATAAAAAGGAATTGCTAGAAAAATAAATTTAAAAGATATAGAAAATACAAGCCCAAATTTTTAACAATGAGATTCAACAGATACAAATATACATTTCAATAAATATAGTCTAAATGAACATCAAATAGGAATAGGAAGAGATTTATATGGTTCTGCATGCTGTTTATTGAAGGTGGGAGTATAAATAATTAGTACAGGGAATCACTGTTCTGTTTATACGTTTACATTATTCTATAATAAAAACAAAACAAAAACCCAGGATTAAAGTATCAATTCTCAATACTTAACATCTAGATGCACACCTTGAATACATACTTGTGTATATTAATTTTTAGTTTTTAATGTGACAAAATAGCTCATTTCTTTGTTAATTTATTGTGTCTATGATGGATATATGATCGCACTACTGGAGGATAATCGATATGTAAATTCTGTGGGTTTTTTTTTTTTTTTATGTTTATTTTTGAGAGAGAGAGAGACAGCGTGAGTGGGGTAGGAGCAGAGAGAGAGGGAGACACAGAATCCAAAGCAGACTCTAGGCTCTGAGCTGTCAGCATAGAGCCCGACGCAAGTTTCGAACCCACATACTGTGAGATCATGGCCTGAGCCAAAGTTGGACGCTTAACCCACTGAGCCACCCAGGCGCCCTGTCTTTCTTTCTTTTTCTTAATAATCCTCATCATAAACCCATCTCACAGATATTCTCGTGAGGATGGAAATACAGATTTTAAAACTGTTTCAGTTAAGTTCAAGATTTTTATTTTTACTTTTATACAGAATGAAGTCAGTGATACTGTATTTTCAAAGTTTATCTTTAGTGCTTCATCAGTAGCCGATTCCAACAATTTGTCCTGTCAGGTTATAATTAAATTTAAGGTATATTTCAGTGGAAAACAGGATTTCTGCATGCATGAATTCCCTGTGTCTGGCTATTCTTTTGACAGAAAATGGAATTCAGAACTTTCAGTGAGACATGTTAATCTGTAGAAACTCTGTTCTTCCAGGCTTCTGGCTTTCGTTTTTATTTATAATTTATTTGCTACTGAAATCATGTTGAATCATTTCCTTACATGGAAGTACTAAGATTATTAAAAATACAAAAGGTCAAGCCCAGTTAATAAGCCAAGTTATACTGTCTGATTGAGATCTTTAAAATTGGAGACCAACTGGTGTTTTTCTTTTAAAGACACTAAGTTTATTCTGAAGCTCATCTTGTCAACAGCATTTTTCTCTTTCATAACCATTGTACCTCAGCACGCGATATAACATATGCACATTTCCGGTCAGCTTTCAGCTTAACACATATAAAGACAGGCATTGAAAAAATGTAGCGCATTAGCCTTACATAATTTACAATTTTTACTGCTGTACTAAGAACAGTGGAGTTGTTTGTTGTGGTGGCAGGATTTTTCTCAGCGAAGGAAGCAGTGTGTTAATTTTATGTTCTAGCACAAGCTCCTTAATCTAATCTGTTCTCCTGTCTTGCAGCTGTGCCATTAGAACATACTCTTCAATACACTTAAATTCCAAATCACACTTGTTAACAGTGCAATCTTAGTTTTATTATACAGATTGGTGTCAGTTAATGTTTGTCAACCAGAAACTGATAAAAGAATCCTTTGCATCACCCTCATGTTTAAATCACACATGTATCATAATTTTCATGTTAATAATAACCTGGCATTCTTCAAATGCATTGAAAAACCTTTTGCTAACTTTATTATCATTCTCACTATCATAAGCTAGATCTTGAAGCCTTCAAGCTGTGGTGTTACTGGAAAGTTGTACTTGAATCAGCTTCTTTATCACAGATTCACCAAGCTTTCCAAGCAGACATCTTCCATAAAGTCTGACTGATGTCTTGGCGGGGGCTTATTCTTCTTTAGTTAACCAAAAGCGCTTCTTTCTCGGAGGACTACAATACACTAAGTAACGTTAATGTATGGAATTTGGCACCTGTTTCTATTGGCTTTTTAGATCAGTACTCTTTCTTTCAAAGAATTCTTTTGATTTTGGATTTATGATTTGTATATAAATACCAATGAAGATTGGATGAATTCGTTGCCTCGTTAGCCAAAACATCTGCAAAGAACTCACTATGGTTTTAGCACTACATGATCAAAAACCAAACTCCGTGTATGAGTGCTCATAAAGTAAAAGCAGTTTGACCTTCGATTGGCCTTGTTTCTTTGGAATTGCTTCCATCATCACGTGGTTTACTACTGCTGCATTCAGAAAAGCTTTGTTTTCTTTAGAGAAATACCCAGGGAGGCTTGTTTTGCCATCAGTACATTAGGATTAAGAAAATAATACTGATTTTACTTTCTTAATTTAATTATTTAAAAAAAATTTTTTTAAGGTTTATTCATTTTTCAGAGACAGAGAAAGAGAAAGCCTGAGTGGGGGGAGGGGCAGAGAGAGAGGGAGACAAAAAAATCTGAAGCAGACTCCAGGGTCTGAGCTGTCAGCACAGAGCCCGAAGCGGGCCTCGAACCCACGAGCTGTGAGATCAAGACCTGAGCCGAAGTTGGACGCTTAACTGACTGAGCCATCCAGGGGCCCCGTCTTAATTTAATTTTAAACTATAAATTTAAAAAGTCACACTCGGTTAACAATTAGAATGATTGTAAAAATAATTTATAAAAATAAATGCTTATGTTTTGTCACATTTTGGGGTTTTGATAAAATAACCCTAAACTATCCCATGCATTATAGTGTTGCACTGTGCGTGACTAATACACTGATGTCACATGTGACCACCTTGCGAGTTCGACAGTATCCAAATTGTTTTGTATTCATTGAGTCCACTAGTCATGTCTTGAATATTGTGACATTGTCAGATTGCTAAACAAATTTTCAAATACTTACATTTTCTGTACCCATCTTGTATTGGACCAATAACAAGTAGTTTTGTAGCCCACATTTTAAGTAGCTCTATATGCAATACTACTCAAGTTTTTTACCAGTTTTTCCAATGATAAATTCTTTTATAGCTGTATTTCTTGTTCAAGTCCAATATCTAATCCAAGATTACACTCTGCATTTAGTCTTTTTAGTCTTTTCTTGTTAAGCCCCTTTTTTAAACCTTTCATTTAAGTATTTCGTGACACTGGTATATAGAGTTGACCCTTGGACAACACAGGTTTGAACTACATGGGTCTATTTGTAAGTAGATTTTTTTTCCCACTAAATACAGCACAGTACCATAAATGTATTTTCCTTATGATTTTCTTAGTAACATTTTCTTTTCTCTAGCTTAGTTTATTGTAAGAATACAGTATGTAATACATATACAAAGTGTGTGTTAATTGTTTATGTTATCAGTGAGGTATCTAGTTAACAGTAGCCTTTTAATGGTTAAGTTGGGGGCAGTCAAAAGTTACACGTGGATTTTGGACTACGTGGTGGGCAGGTAGCAGCACCCCTAACTGCTGGTTTTTCAAGGGTCGATTGTATGTTTTTTCTTTTTGTTTTTTAATGTTTGTTTATTTTTGTGAGTGACAAACAGAGCACAAGCCGGGGAGGGCAGAGAGAGAGGGGAACACAGAATCTAAGGCAGGCTCCACGCTCTGAGCTGTCAGCACAGAGCCCGACGCGGAGCTCAAACTCACGAACTGTGAGATCATGACCTGAGTGGATGCCAGACGCTTAACTGACTGAGCTACCCAGGCGCCCCAGCAATTGTATGTTTTTAAGAGTCCATCTGTTTTGCAGGATGGTCCTTAGTTGGGAATTTTGCATAGTTCACTCATGATAGGCTTCAGATTCGTCACCTAGACAAAAATGCTAGGTGATGTTTTTCTTCCTAGTACATCGATAACAGTAAGTTAGACCACTTAGGCAATATCTGTCAGAATTCTTCATTGTAAAGACACTCATTTCCCTGATAATCAATCATTTTGGGATCCATTAGATAATTCTTGATGATGTGAATTAGTAATGTTATTTTGCTGCCGGAAATCACACTGGAAACTATATATAGAGTTCTCCAGTAGAGGGTAGCAGAACACTGACAGTAAGCCTTTAATGGTTTGGAAATCGTACAAAATAATGCAGAAAGTGTTTGATACACCATTAGGAATATATAAAAAGTTTTAGAACTCTTTCTTGGCTTGTATTATTTCCCATGTGTCATATAGGGTAGCCAGGAAAGATTTACAGCTTTATGATCAGCCCTACACAGGGAGTAAGAAAAGCTGGTAAATAACTGTTGTTATGAGAAATCATTAAATTTTCTGAACAAATAAATTTTGTGAATGTATTAGTATTTATATTAATGACACAAATTTCCTATTTCATTTTGTAAAGCAAAGGGATGGGAATTTTAAGTACTGGATAGGTATTTGGGAATCTGCTATTTCTATCATTTGTCAGAAGAGGGCAGCATGATGTCTTTTAAAAAAAAAGAAACAAATTGCTCAGGGAAGCGCCTTTTTTCCCCCCTACAAATGTATACATTCTCATGTATACATTTCATATTCAGAAGTAATGTACATTTTTTACTTAAAAAACGTATATTGCAGAGATACGTAATGGGACAAGCAAACGTTCTCTATAACTCCTTCCTCCTAAAGAAAATAAAACCCTGTTAATAATTGGCATTTGGCAGGATTTTTTTTAACTTAGATTATTTATACTTAAAATTTAGGTATTGTAAGAAGTCCTCACATAGGAATTTGGGAGGCCTGAATTATAATTGACAGCCAAATGCAAACTTGACATATGATTTTGAGCATATCTTTTAATCCCTTGATGTAATTATTCTGCTTTTTCTTTTTCTCTTTGTATCAAGTTAAGAGCATTACTGCATCTAAGAAATGTGAGAAAGAGCTAGTGATGACTGTAAGAATTTGTAAGTATAAGCATAAGGTAGTGTTAGCACAAAGTTAGTTTTTTATGTTTAATTATGTTTTAATGATTAAGCTGTGGATTTTCATCTTTTTGTTTTGTTTTCTTTGCCCTTGAAAAATGTGTAGCTTGTAATCCTTTAGGAATGAGGAAAAATTGTTTGTTTGTTTTTTAATGTTTATTTATTTTTGAGAGAGAGGCAAAGCACCAGTGGGGGAGGCAGAGTGAGAGAGAGAGAGAGAGAGAGAGAGAGAGAGAGATTGATTGATTCATTCTGAAGCATGCTTCAGGCTCTGAGCTGTAGCACAGAGCTTGATGTGGGGCTCGAACTCAACGAGTCTCGAGATCATGACCTGAGCGGAAGTCGGACATTTAACTGACTCAGCCACCCAGGCACCCCAGGAAAATAGTAGTTTTTATTCTTCTGTATCACATAACCAGCTGAGCCAGTTAGCTCAGACTTTCCCAAATGATTCACCTTTTGGAAAAGGCCAGTCATGGAAAGTTTCTGCCTAAATAAAGACTTTTTAGGAAGTTCTGAGGAAGTGAAATGAAGTTAAAATGACATTTCTGCTGATAACGCTTGAACTGACTATTGCTAATAGTGGGTGTTTCCTGTCAGGGTTCCCTCTTGTATATTTGAAGTGGTCTATAATTTAACTGTTGTCCTTTTTTTTTTTTTTTTTTAAGTTTATTTAATTTTTTTTAATGTTTATTTTTGAGACACAGAGACAGCATGAGTGGGGGAGGGGCAGAGAGAGAGAGAGAGAGAGGGAGAGGGAGACCCAGAATTTGAAGCAGGCTCCAGGCTCTGAGCTGTTAGCACAGAGCCCGACACGGGGCTTGAACTCACCAACCATGAGATCATGACCTGAGATGAAGTCAGGCGCTTAACTAACTGAGCCACCCAAGTGCCCCTCTGTATTTGTTTTAAGACAGTTTGTGTACGCGAGCTGTTGAGGGGCAGAGAAAGAGAGAATCCCAAGCAGGCTCCCTGGCTGTCAATGTAGAGCCTATTAGGGGCTTGGCCTCTGTGAGATCATGACCTGAGCAGAGACCCAGAATTGGATGCTTAACTGACTGAGCCACCCAGGCACCCCTAACTGTTCTCTTCCTTGAAGAAGGTATTTTGAGAGCTGAAGTTCTTACTGATTATTAAAAATGGATTTCTTCCAGGGGCACCTGGGTGGCTCAGTGAGTTAAGCATCTGACTTCGGCTCAGGTCATGATCTCGCCATTCACGAGTTCGAGCCCCGCGTCAGGCTCTGTGCTGACATCTAGGAGCCTGGAGCCTGCTTCAGATCTTGTGTCTCCCTCTCTCTGCCTCTCTCCCATTCGTGCTCTGTCTCTCTCTTTGAAAAATAAACATTGAAAAGAATTTTTAAAAAAATGGATTTCTTCCAGACATAACTATCAATGAAGAGTAAAAGTCTGCTTATGTTTTTTCTTGTTGATTCCTAAAGTCCCTGAGAGAAACATAACAGTTTATAGATGTCATTTCTTTGTGACTGTGGAAAGGACCTTGGCATTAAGAAACTAACAGAGATACTCCCATAGGCTATGCTTTTTTCATGGTTTCTTTGTGGAACTTACTATATATCCTGTGTTGTCATGATTTATTTCATGGTTGGCTGTCCTGATGGACTGTGAGCCCCTAAAGGGCAGAGACTATGCATATATTTTTATTTATACGTTCCATATCTAACACAGCGCCTGGATCTAGGGTCTAGGTTGCTTTTCAGAAACTGTTGACCAAATTGCTTTAGGCGGCCGCGGCAAGAGCTTTGTTGTTGCTGTGGTAAAACAAGTGAACAAAACAAAACATGCTTTGCATAAAGGCTTCTTTTACTTTCCTTATAGCTTGGACCGCTTGATCTTCATCTGTTATTGTGCACATTCTAAGATCTTACGGTGATGTGCCTTGATGTGGATCTTAAAATTTGCGATGTCAGCTATGCTGTGGGAAGTCAGTAGTAAAGTTTCTTTTTTGTTGACAACCTCTCACGTATTTTCTCTTTTTCTGAAATTCCTATTCGGTTGATAATAATCATGAAGCTATGCTAGGTTATGCTGTGGAAACAAACCCAGAAACTCAGCAGCTTAACACAGTACAGTTGACCCTTGAACAGCACAGGTTTGAAGTGTGGGTCCGCTTCAGTGTGTATTTTTTCTTGTGTGATTTTTGTAATATTTTTTTCTCTTTAACTTACTTTATTATAAGAAAATGGTGTAATACATACACAAAATGTGTGAAATCGTTTATGTTATCAGTAAGGCCTCCTACCAACAGTAGGCTATTAGTAGTTAAGTTTGGGGAAGTAAGAGGTTATACGCATATTTTCAGGTGTGTGGGGGGTCGGTGATCCTAACCCCACGTTGTTCGAGGGTCAGCTCTATATACATATTTTTTACTGGTGCCAAGTCCAGTCCACGTGGGCAGCCCTCCATCCTGTAACTAACTCAGCCGTGTGGAGCACATAGCTTTCGAGGTTGCTGTGGTAAGGGAAGAGTGAATAAATAGATTTTCATTTAAGTACCCTGTTTTCACAATGAGACTTCAGCCCTGCGCAATGAGTTTGAAAATTCTGTGGTTTTCATTTCTCCAACGAGTAATGGGGTTTTGCCAGGTTGGATGGGGGACACCGTATGGTATGAGGTTCAAGAAGGGGGTCTGGGATCTAGTTGCTCCTGATACAGACTTGCAACTCACATTAGCCCTGCTCCTCTCCTTCTCCCTTCAAAGGTTCCTGGTATTTCAATTTACTGAGCCATTCTGGAATAGCGTAGTACAAATCAGCTTGCTTGTTCGCCGTTCCATATGGCTATAGGCTTAGGTCAGAGAAAACAAAAACCAAAGCCAATTTCTACTTGTTTCTTTACTTTCTACCTTTAGAAAATTTGAGTGGCATCTTTTTTCTGTTGCATCTTTTCATCGTATCCTTGTGTAATTTTGCCCTTTGTAAATTTATTTACCACTGTGTAGTAGGGAGTGGAGAATCAAGTGTGTGTTCAGACCATCATTTCTAAGTGCAAGTATCTGCTTGTTCCTTAAAAAAAATTTTTTTTCATGTTTGTTTATTTTTGAGAGAGGGAGAGAAGATGAGTGGGGGGAGGGCAGAGAGAGAGGGAGACACAGAATCCGAAGCAGGCTCCAGGCTCTGAGCTGTCAGCACAGATCCCACTATGGGGCTTGAACCCACGAGCCGTGAGATCATGACCTGAGTGGAAGTCAGACGCTTTACCGACTGAGCCACCCAGCGTGCTGAGTATCCACTTGTTCTTAATGAGCCATCTCAGGTCTGCCCCCAGATTCTACCCAGGGCAAGGAGATGCAAAGCAACTCTTTAGTCCAGTACCCTGGGATTCTGCGTTAAGGTTTAGGTTTGGGTGTGGGTTTGTTTTGGTTGCCTGTATAGCAGTGTAAAGAATTACTTCAGACTTTAGTGGCATAAAACAATTGTTTTATTGTAATTTCTCATAGTTCTGGAGGATAGCTGGGCTCAGGCAGCTCTTGCGCAGGGTGTCAAGCAGTTGTGGTTAGTGGCTGGATATGAAGCCACCTCGAAAGTTTCCTTGTTCTCATGTCTTAGGCCTGGACCAGAGCAGGCTCTTCAGGCATCCCTTTCTGTGTGGTCTTCCTGTATGTTCTGCGTAGCGTGGTGGACCAGAGGAGCCAGGCATCTTGCATGGTAACTTGAGGTTTAGAGGTTGCATTCTCAAGAGAGAGCGCCAGGTAAGAGCTGTGTCATCTTCTCAGCTAGCCTCAGGAGTCATGTAGTGCCACCTCCACCGAACTCTGTCAATTGGCAGCACTCTGTCAATTGGCAGTCAATTTTTTTCATGTTTGTTTATTTTTGAGAGAGGGAGAGAAGATGAGTGGGGGGAGGGCCCCCCTGATTAATCAGGGGAGGCCCACCTGATTAAAAGGAGGGGGTGCCCTATACCTCCCTTCTCATTGAGGTGATGTCGGGTTTTGGAAGAGCATGTAGAATGGGTTGTGGCAGCCATCTTTGAGAAACAGAGTCTACTATGGAGTTTTCTCTAGCATGGCTGCTTAATCTCTGGACAGTCTTGGAAAAGTGACTTAACTCCTTAGATTTCCTGTTTCTTGCTCATGAAATGTAAATGTGTCAGCCATTGCAACAGAAACGCTGTGTGACAAACCATCCCCAAAACTCTGGTATACAACAAGCGTTTGTTCGTTGCCTGTGTGTTTCTGAGTATCTGGGGTTCAGCTGATCTGGATTTGGCTCTAAGCTGCTTGTTGGATTCAGATCTGCAGTGTGTGTCTTTCAGCCATCTTGGACCAGCTTGAGGCGTATTCTTCTTATGGGGCCAAACGCAGGGAACTGAAGGGGCAAGTGAAAGAGCACAGACACGTTAAACCTTTTCCTGTCACACATCTCATTGACCATTGAAGCGTGTGCCCAAGCTCAACATCAGGGGGTTAGACAAGTTTCTTCTTGCTTAACAGGAAAGGAGTGTATATTTGCTGAATGATGATCTAATCTGTGGTATAAATTCTCTGTCCTGTTTTTGACTCTTGACTCTCATTACTGAGAAGTTCATTGGGAGAGTAGAGAGATACACCCATTAAGCCTGATAAAGAGTAAGGTAGGACCAGATTTTGGAGGGTCTTGAATGGGAGGTTTGGCAATTTATATTTGATCCTCTGAGTAATACTGAGCCATCGCAAGAATGTGGGCAGGCGAGTAACAGAAGGTAGTGTTGCTTTAAGTCACCCCTCAAGATTAACTTGCCAGTCTTTCCCGGTGAAGATTCTCAATACAGAACTCTCCAACTCTTACTCTGTGCCGCTTGAGTAGGTGACACAGCGCTGAATGCAGGAATAAGATGGCTCTCAATAAGAAACCTTGCTTCTGCTCCCAAGAAGCCTGGATGGAAGGAGAGAAGAGACAGGCTTACATTCCTGCAAAGATGGACTTTATTGGATTCACCTGCCATTATTCTTGGCCAATTTACTGGAGGACCTGGTTGAACATTTAGAGTACGATGACCTTAATCTTGGGCCCTCCTACAGATAGATTGGAATTTAAACAAAATTCCTCAGATGTTTTTATTGACTTGGCAAGACCGAGCAGGCATTAGACACTTCTCTCTTTAGCGGAGATTTCAGACAGTGTAAATAACCCTATTTGATCCTTTTAGGACTCAGTTTTGTTGAGGACCATTTTTCCAGGTTTGACATTGGACAGGATTTCTCAATCCTGTAGCTTTTTTCCACTCCCAAATGGGTGTTGATCTAGCCAGTTTTAAGGTATTTTGTTTCATCTTTCAGTTATTTTAGCTGTAAAATAGGAGCATTCTGCGGAGTATTTCCAATTGTTTATACTGTTGCTCTTCTTGAAATAATGTAGTGTTTTCCTCCCGAATATTCCATCTCCCTATTCCAACTTTTACTAGACCTTTAAATATGAGTCCTCATCTCCACGTGAGGTGAGTGGCAGAGCCTTCTCAGCCATCACGTCGGTAGCCACAGGGGCTGTGAGTCAGCAGTGACTGCGGGAGCGTGTGGCCTTCTGGCAGAAGTAATGGAGGGGATTTTAGGGACATGAGGTACATTTGTTGTTGTTCACTTAGTAAGGGAAAAATGCCTTTCTTTAGAACTGTTGTAGTGGACTTGAATCAGAAACCTCACTCAGTAGCCAGAACTCATCGTAAGCTCAGTGGGTGTTTTCCTTTCTTAGTGTCATTTATTCCCCTTAGATTTTGTTTCTCTCTTTTTATTCTTCTTGTAAACTTGACATCTGCTTCCTTGCAGGGTGACTAAGGAAGTGGATGCTACATCTAAAGAAGCCAAATCTTTCTTCAAGCAAAACGAGAAAGAAAAGCCACAGGCGGCTGGCCCCGCAGCTGTGCCACCGCTCCCTGCGGGGTCCGGGTGAGTGTCCTGCTCTCGGGCTCAGGTGCGCCTGGCGGCTGGTGAAGCGGCTTTCAGGACACGGACCCCCTTTAGCTCGTGGGACTCGCTTCCCCACAGCAGGAATTCTGCTGCCGCTTTGCCTTTCCTGAAATAGTCGCCAAAATGGAAGATGCAAAGGAAAATTAGCCTTAGGTTTCTCGTTTGATTCCAGCCTGAAAAAAGTGCTGATTTCCAGTGTTGACCACAGAGCTGAACATGTAGTAGACTTTACTTTTAAAAATCATTTTTGTATGAAAATATCAGCAGTTTATTAGAACTTCTAGTGGAAATTGGGCTAGAGTACTCGGTCCCATCCCCCAAGGACCTCAAAGGAACATAGGAAGGTCAAAGCTGATTTACAAATAATTCTGTTAACGCGTTGTCAGGAACTTAATAATTTTTCTTTCTTCATATTTTCCATATTACTTGAGTTATTTTTAGCTGAAGAGTTGAATGTTTTCCTTTGGAGGAAATAAAAATTCCCTTCCTCTTAACATGTATGTAAGATGTAAAGCATCACGGCCAGTATGAGAAGGCAGGGCGCTTAGCATACAGGCACGGGAATGCAGATCCCGGCCCGGGGCCAGTGCCCATCGGCCAGCCGCTGACTTCTGTGGGAAGGCCTGTGTCCTGGAGGGTTTGAGGTGGAACAGGTCACTTCCAGGGGCTTCTCCGACCCTTCCCTCCCTAAACATACCTACCTATCTCGTCGCTACGAACGGTAAAGTTTTGTCTGGGTTTTTACATTAAAAAACAAAAATTGTCGGTTTTCTTATCAGACTATGGGCTTTTCTAGGACTGTCCTTTCTCATCTTTGCAGCCCTGGCCCCAGACAGTGCTGTGTAACCGGGTGTGTGCTCATCTAGGTTGCGCTTACCCAGAAGCAGACCCTGAGACAAAGGTTTGAGTACGAGCCATTGATGTGAGAGGTGACTCCAGGGCTTCTGGAAGGAGGTGGGAAAGGCTGAGAATGCAGCCTGGCCGGGATGTATGTTCTAGCAGGTTACTGCCGGTAGTGGCTGGTACTCACTTGGTTTTGCTAGGCATCTCAGGATGGGGGTGAACAACTCAGAGAGGGCGAGGAGACTGGAATAGTTACCCTCTGGCTTCCACCTGTCACTGGCTCAGGGCTGCTTCTGCATGCCCGCCGCCCTCAGGCTGTGAGCTCAGGTGCTTGAGGAAGATCCTGCTCTCCAGGTGTGCCGTGATGGTGAGCACGAGGACGTGGCCGGGCCGTGTCCGCATCCGCCCCGGCCTCTTTATCTGCTCCTTATTCCATGTGTTTCTCTCCCACTGGAGCGAGTGGGTACCAGAAGTCATGTAGCAGTTACACTGAAACCTGAGAAGGAAAGGGATTTGAGAGCTTGCTACCACGGCGGAAACGACGTGAACAGAGTGATGTGAGCAGAGTTCTCCACACTGGCCCTGTTAATATTTTAGGCCAGTAGCTTTCAAGCTATGGTTTGCAATCATTGTTCAAAAGAAACGGGGGCTCCTGGGTGGCTTAGTCATTTAAGCAATTGACTCTTGATCTCAGCTCAGGTTTTGATCTCTCAGGGTCATGAGTTCAAGCCCCGCATTGGGCTCCACACCCAGCAAGGAGCCTACTTAAAAAAAAAAAAAAAAAGAAAGAAAGAAAGAAAGAAAGAAAGAAAGAAAGAAAATGGGATAAAAAAAATATCATACTGTATTACATGGTAAGTATTGTTTCATAAAATTTTTATTTTGGTTATTGATGCACCTATGCTGAGTGACAAATGATATTTTTAGTGTGGGTTGAGATTTAAAAAAATGTGAGGCTCTAGGCTGAAACAGCATGTTTTTAGCCTTATAATTGTTAAATTGTTTGAAAGGGATTCTCTTCAGACCAGTAGCTTTCAGACTTTATTGACTGCCACTCACAGTAAGGAATACATTTTACAGTACTCTGTACTATGCTCGTAAATATAGGTGTGTAAGAAAGTGAAATAAAGTTTGGTGAAATACTTACCTGTACGACGTATGGTGAATTCTGATTTTCTGTTTTACATGATTGTGTATCATAAGTGTCATTTAAAATGTCATGGGCCACTGAACTGATTTCAGAATCTATAATCTGAATTGACAGATACTCCAAGTTACATAGACAGTCTTCTGCAGGTTTTACTTGGGTTACCAGGCTTATGTCTGGTATTAGTAAACGGTGTCTCTTGCATTTATTAAGTGTTACTGTAAAAGTTACCTGTGGATCAAGTACCAGGTAGAAATGCAAAGTTTCTTGTACCTTGGCGTCCTAGTGTAGTTCATTTCACCTAGCACAATTTTTACTTCTAATCGCTTGGTATTTCTTTAAATAATCCCCTATTGATGCTTAGAGATTCTCCTTGGAAACTGTGTGTGTTTCAGAAAACACTCTGTTACTATAATTACGAAGATAACTAGAGGAGGGAGAAAGTGGGAGCTTAACAGGGTCATCTTGTTTAAGTCACTAAGTCACTCATGGAAATCTCACAGCATTCTATATCCATGCCTTCCTTTCTTAGAAAGAGCTAATAGGGGCGCCTGGGTGGCGCAGTCGGTTAAGCGTCCGACTTCAGCCAGGTCACGATCTCGCGGTCCGTGAGTTCGAGCCCCGCGTCAGGCTCTGGGCTGATGGCTCGGAGCCTGGAGCCTGTTTCCGATTCTGTGTCTCCCTCTCTCTCTGCCCCTCCCCCATTCATGCTCTGTCTCTCTCTGTCCCAAAAATAAATAAAAAAAAAAAAAAACGTTGAAAAAAAAAAAAAAAAAGAGCTAATAGCTCTCAAGGATAAATTGCTGAGATGGTATCTGTATCAGGGAGACCCAGCAGGAAACAGATGGCATTGTCAAAGTAGGATGCCTTCAGGAGAGTTTAATAACTCACAAAGTGATGAAAAACCACAGGGATGGAATAGTATGGTGAGCCTGGGGCTAGTAAGTAAGTAAGGTCTACCTCCCCTAGACCTAAAGAGGGCAAAAGGGGGAACAGTTTTGATACTGGAGGCAGGGAGGGCCTCCTGATGGGAGCTGAGACCTTCACTTGAGCAATGGATTCTCCAGGGGGAAGCCAGGGACATAAATACCCAGATCTCTCACTCCTCCTCCTCTCCCATCTCTTACCAGGGCATTCCATTCTGATACTTGTTAAAATGGTTAGGAAAACTCGCTCGGGATTATTGCAGCAAGTGTCAAGACTACCACAATAACGTAGAGAGATTGGGCTCAGCTGCCAGTACAGCAAAGACAGTTGGGAATTTATGGCCAGGGAGCCAGGATGAGGGCAGTGGAGAGGGTGTCAGAGGATGGAATTACTAAGAGACACCAGGGATAGGGAGATTCTCGCTAAGCCGACCTAACGGGATTCTTGCTGAAGGCAGGCCGAGTGCTTACACATCAAGGCTGGGGAATGAAGTGCTTCATCAGATACCAAGAGTGGGGAATTCTCTTAAAGCTGGCCTAGCAGGATTCTTGCTAAAATTGGGCTAAATTGCTCAGATACAAGCCCAACAAGGATTGGAGCCGAGATTGAGGCCTTGTTGAGGAGAGGGCTCAAAGGAGCCTGACTAGGTTTGAAGAAGAAGAGGGTCTCTCTCCGGCTGTCCGTAAATGACAGCATCTGGGGCAGAGAACAGAAGTACAGACAGAATGTGGAAGGGCCTACAGGTAAAACGCTTTTCATTAGATGAACAGACTGCTGACTCCCTTATGAAAGGGTCAGGTAAAATTTAATTAAAATCTGTTTCTTTGAGTGCTGTAATGGAATGTAACAGATTACAAGAATGTGTCTGCCTGGGTAAACAACGTGTTTAGAGTTGTATGTGAAAATGGGGACACATTTAATTCTGATGTAGTACACCTTGAATTTCTAAATAAATCCAGGAGGTGGCCTTCAAGGTTGGCGTGATCATCTTCCTGAAATGTATCTCAGAAAGCTTCTCCAGTTGTAATTGTACTTGGGAAAAGATGGTCAAGAGGAATTCATCTGATCTGGAGGGTCTACGTGGGCACATTTTATCATTGCAGATATTAGTATCTGCTGCCAGCCGTGCGTGCCTGGCATGGGAAGTCTTTTCAGGAGAAGAATCTGTAGGAATAATCCAGTTGATTAAAAGAAAATTATTGTAATACTTTTTGCAGATGTTTTTCATTTTCATTTTTGGAGTTGCTTCAGTTTATAGATTTGTCCAACAAAAACACTTTATTTGTTTATTTTTCTTCTCTCTAAACAGATTTAAGCAATACAGGAAAACCAGAGCAGGAGGGTAAAACATCCTGTCTCACATCCTTTGCTAGCAAGTAAGAACAGATTCACAGGAGCAAATGTTTGTAACTGAAAATGCATTTCCTCTACATGTTTAAAATAGCACACTGCTTGGGCTATAAAAAGCCAAAGTTTGTGCTTTGGGAATGAAGTAAACCAAACACCCAATTTTAATTAGAGGCAGGAATCACAGATGATAAGAAGCGTTCTCTACAGTTGGTTGTAGAAAGCCCAGTACTCTGCTTAGCGTGTCTAAATTTCCACAGTTCTATTGTTCTAACCTCTTGATCCATTTCTTGCCCTCCGCTCCTCCTGCCAGCCCCCCAGTCTCCTGCCCTAGCCCTCATTCCAGCACCGATGACCCTTTGAATCCAGCTTTCATGGGTATTTGGCTGGGTCAGCCTTCACCCCCACATTTACTACTTGCTTTCAACCCTAACGTTTATTACTCAACCTCTTCCAGCAGTAGGTTGCTAGCGGGCTCTCAGACTTGTACAGGTTTATAATCCTAGCTGCAAGGTATCACCTTATTTCATTAAGGGCTTACTATTTAGTTGCCTCCTTATAGATTGGGAATGGCCTGAAGCAATAAAACATAAGAGTGAAAAACATTGTTTTCCCATATAGTTTTGTCTTCTTGTTCTATTGAGACTATTGAGAAAACAAACAAACAAACAAACAAAAGACCTTACTATTGAAGTCTCCCTCGACATCGTGGATTGTGCCAGTTTAGCAACGATTGCCCCGAGATAGAAGAGTCAGAATTGCTCATAGTGTCCTGCTGAAGGTAGAAGACCCAGACTAAAGACCTGGGAAGACAGTTGTTCCTGACTGTTCCTGTGGTTTGTCCGTGTTCAGTGTGTTTGACCAGTTGGTCCCCAGGAGCCTTTAATCCATGCATCGTTCTGCCTGCCTGAGCAGGTGATCTCGTCTTCTCCCAGCCTCTTGGACCGGAGCTAACATTAACATGACCTTGTTGGCTTTTAAGTTTTTACATGTTTCAATACATAGTATTCTGGTAGAGAGCATTGAACATTTCACTTAAAGTAACCAAAAGTAGGCATAACCACAATATTAGGTGGAAATGTTTTTAATTTTTATCCGAATCTCTTGTAGTGATCAGTCACACCTCTGATTTATGTTCATCTGTGTTTAAGCCCTTTTACTTTTAAAGGAATTGCTTTCATGTTGAGCATTTCAAAGCTAGATCTGATTTCACTTGTTTTCACTAACAGAGAAGAAAGGACCTCCAAGTTATTCACTGCAGAGGTGTTTATATCGACAACAATAAAAACGACCAGCTACCTCACAAATCTGACTTTACCTCCTGGTTTGATGCCCTTGTGAAATGTCTGATCAGGGGGCACGTGCCCATGTTCCTGGTGGACAGAGGTACACAGTGAGGTTACTAATAATGCCTAGAGAATGGCCACTCCAAGAAGAGGAAAATCAGCTTGTTTCGAAAGAGTAAATATTATGAGTAAGGGCTTATTTGTAATTATTATAATAATAATTAAGATACTTAGAACAAAGTGGGTATTCCAGCAGACATGGTCTGTGATATTGTTTAGTCTTTAGGAGAACAAACAGTATTAGTCAATTTAATGATTTAAAATTGGATGTGCCTTATTTATTTATTTTTATTTTTTAATGTTTATTTACATTTGAGAGAGAGAGAGTGAGAGAGAAACACAGAGCATGAGCAGGGGAGGGGCAGAGAGAGAGGGAGACACGGATTCTGAAGCAGGCTCCAGGCTCTGGGCTGTCCGCACAGAGCCTGATGGGGCCTTGAAGTCGCAAGGCTTGAGATGATGACCTGAGCTGAAGTCGTACACTCAACCGACTGAGCCACCCAGGTGCCCCTTTTTCTTTTTAAAAACCGCTTTTATAAGCTGTTTTTATTTACTCATCTGTTTAAATTCTACACGTCACTGGTTTTTAGCATGGTCACAGAGTTGTGCCCTCGAGAGGCTATGCAGCCACGATAATTTCCATCACCCCAGGAAAGAAAAGCAGTCCCTCTCCTTTCCCATTTCTCTCCCACACACCTCGGCAGCCACCACTCCATCTGCTGTGTGTCTAGGTTGCCTGTTTGGATATTTTACACAGTTGGAGCCATACAGTATTTGCCCTTTTGTGTCTGGCTTCTTTGACTTAGCATAATGTTTTCAAGTTTCATTCATGTTTCTGTGCTGTGTTCCTTTTTATGGTCGAATAGCACTCCATGGTATGAATATACCACATTTTGTTTATCCATTCGTTAGTTGATAGACGTAGAATTGTTTCCACTTTTTGGCTATTAAAAATAACGTGTCTGTGAACATTCATGTGCAGGTTTTTGTGTGGACATGTGGTTTTATTTCACTTGGGTATATATCTGGGTGTGGAATTGCTTGGTCATGTTGGTTGGACATGCTCTTGAATAGGAGAATGAGCAATAAGAGAAAAATCCAGGAATGTTACCGAAGGGTGGGTGCCGTGGGTGCCCAGATTTCTTCCACGGTAATTTCTTTGAAGCATGAACTGTTCTGTACGTAAGCTCCGGCTGTTAGAAACAAGATCAGTGGAAAACTGTGAAGTTCAGTAATACTACTAAAGCGATGACTAGAAAAAAAAATGAGGCAGTTTCCTTCTGTCTTAATTCTAGAAGTAGGGAGAGGGATTTAAGCCTTTTGATTTGTTCCCCCAGCCAACTCCAAGCTTTCTACTTAGTGAGATTTCCTGTTTGATGATAATTTGGGATTTGTAGTTTAGTTTAGTTTAGACTCAGGGCTGGCCCTGTTCTTATTTTATTGCTGTTTGTAAATAGATGTTCTTGACCTTCCCACTGACTTTTGAATTTAACTTTGTTATTCTTAGTGGTTGTGGTGCTGCTAGTAGGAGGTGTTCAGAAATGTGTGGTGAGATATTTTGGTTGTCACAAGACTTGAGGAGACCACTACTTAGTGGGTGGGGTCCAGGAATACTAAATATCTGCAGTGCTTAGGACAGTTTGTACAGAGAAGAATTTTCTTTTCCAAAATGCCAACAGTGTGCCCTTTGAGACACGCTGTTTTAGGGAGCTGAAGTCCCTTGGTTATATAACTACTGGGCTTTTCTTCAGTTTCTAGTTTGAGACTCCATTCCAGGGTAGGCATTCACAAACTGGCAGTTCGTGGACCAAGTCTGTCCGTAGATGTTTTTATTCGGCCATTATTTAAAAATCAGGAGAGTTGACATAAAAATCTGGGTTCCTGGCTTTTCTTGAGAAATGAGAAGTCGTGCCATTGCCTTCCCTCTTTTCTTACAGCAGCAGTCAGCCAGAGCAGAATAGATGGGGTTTGCCCTTTCCTGGTGCCGACTCAGCTGCTTCATTATTTATGTCACCTGCTGGGTTCCTGTAGTCAGGAACGGGGATGACACGTTTCCCTTTAATGACCAGGTCAGTTTCCTTTGGGGACCAGTTCTTTAGATTAAATATCAGACGTATTATCTTTTGATGCTGCATGTTAAGTGTTCTTTACCTTTTTTAAAAAGGATAAATAGCTCCTATTGACAAATTACCAAATTTAAGGCACAGTGGTAAGTGTTTTATATGTATTGTTTAATCTACACAAATACTTTAAGAGGTGGGTGCTAACTCTGTGCCCATTTCATAGACCAGGGAACTGAGGCCCAGGAAGGTGCCGTTAACTTGTGGAGATCTCGTAGATAATGGATGGCGGAGCCAGGATCCCAGTCCAGATCCATTTGAGACCCGAGCCTGAGCTCTCAGCCACTGTGTTATGCAACCATTCTTTCTTACACACCTGGTTGGACTTTTTGGGGGGTAAGAAGTATCTTTTCAGCTTTATAACTGATGAGGGACTCTTTTAAAGCTATTTTGAATTTTGTAATTTTTTTAGGGAAATTGGATGACTCTTTCCTCCCTTTTCCCCTGTAGGCCTTTTCCCCATTAACTATGGCTAATCTGGGTTTCCGGTACTGTATTTCAGTCTCGTTACTATTTTAGGAGATTGCAGGGGCAGCACGTTTTTAAAAACGAGTTCGAGGTATGTTTGTACATTGATAATCTGTCAGCAGACAATGAAGCTGTGGACAAGATGCGATCAGTCAGCTGGGGTAATGGTTATTGCCGCTTCTGTCATTGGTTCGTAATGAGGGCTCAGTCCTCCATCGTAGGCAGCTGATGTGAGGGCGTTGCCAGGAGAGCCGGGTAGGGTATCTCAGTTCAGAGCATTTCTTCTGGCCGTCATTTGTTCCAGGGTAGGGCTAGCTGGAAATAGCTTTTCAGATGATATTTCAGGGACCTAGTGTGACAGTAGAAATGATTGATTCTGGCAGTGTTGGTGGTCCTTCTGTTAACTTACTTGTCAGCTCCAGAATGATGTGTTTTATACTGGGGCAAGACTACTCTGCACTGGACTTTTACCTTCATGTCCTTCAGTGGATGCTAAATACTCAACTTCATTCAGTTTTAACTTACTCTTAACTTGCTTTTTCAATATACCTCCCTAGGTGTTGTAGGTATAGAGTAAATGAGTTGGCATTGAAGTGAAATTAATTATTGAAAGATTTTCCCGTAAGTAGTTGGAATATTTTGAATTTATTAAGGATTATGTCACTCACATTCTTGATTTGAAGAGATTATTCCAGGCTATTCTCAGAACCGGAGTAATTATGAATGGAGAGACTAGTAGTAGTTTTTTGGTTTCGGTTTTTGTTTTTTGTTTTTTGGTTGGGGAGAATGGTAGAATATTTGACCATTTGGGTCAAACAGTGAAGTGCCGGCCAATGTGAGCATCTAAAGCAATCTCAGACATAGAAAAGCTTTCGAAGCAAGAACATTTTTCATTTGTGGTTACTGGGATGGGGTAACCTGTGTCAGTTTGAACAGAATACCTACAGCAAATACTATGAACCTAAGAGGTGCCCCTACCGGTTTTCAAGGTTGCCTGGGGTGGAACAAATTCTAGTGTTCTTAGAAAATCCTTAGGGATTTGAACTTTATTACACAGAGCGGTCTTCTTCCTTTTGCTCTTAGTGTCGAGTCACAGTTTCAACAAGCTTCAGCAATCTTTTAAGTTTAAAAGTCAGATGTCTATACGTGTTAGAAACTTTTAAAACGTTATTTTGCTATATCCTATACCCTTTATCAGGAAAATGCTTTGGGTGCTTTGCTGGGAGTGTAGGAAAGAACAGACAGCTGAAGTTATTATGTTCACAGAGTTTTATTAAGTATGATCATTGGAAATTGATTTAGAAACAAGGTTGTGGACATCTTCATTCAAAGAGAAAACTGTGATGCTCTAGGAATGAAGTGAAACTATTTTGGTTAACTAATAAAACGCTGATGTATTGCATTGATAGTTTCATTTGCTTTAGCTTCTCTCAGTGTACGCTAGAGGGCAGAACCACCCCCCCCCCCCCCCCCCCCCCCCCAGCGGAAATGGTTCTTTGGCTGCATACAAGGAACACGAAGCTTTCCTTGATTTGGTAGATTGAGTGCTTTACGTTTTTCTTGGCCTAATTAGGTTAGTCTCTTGCATGAGATTTCTAGGTACTATACAGTTTCTGCATTTTCTTTAATTAATATTTGTTTTGTTTTCAGCTCTGCCGTTGTGTTTAGAAAGTGAAAAATGGTTTTTCTTCTTTCATTTTCTTTCTTGAGATACAAAAGCTTGTATTGTATGCTTGTTTAATTACAAATAAGAAAGTAAAAATGACCCGTAGTGCCATCACTTAAGTTTTTTCAGAAAGGAGACAGTGAAATTTCCTTGCCACTTGCCTTCATTCCCAGCTCCAGAGGCTAATGCAGTTTACCTTTGAACAACGTGGCATTTAGGGTTGCTGATCTCTCTAAGCAGTCAAAAATCTGTGTATAACTTTTGACTCCCCAAAAACTTAACCACTAATAGCCTGTTGTTGACCAGAAGCCTTACCGATAACATAGTCAATTAACACGTATTTTATATGCTACATGAATTATATACTATATCTTACCATAAAATAAGCTAGAGAAAAGAAAGTGTTAAGAAAATCATAAGGGAAAAAATGCATTTATAGTACTTTACTGTAAAAACACTGCGTATAAATGAACCTGTGTGGTTCAAATGCGTGTTGTTCAAGGTTGTTCAGTATAGTTGCTGATTATCAGTTTTACACAGATCCTTCCACTGTGCTAATACATTGTCCTTGTATATACATGAAAACAAAAATGGACTCTGTGTTAGTCTGCAACTTGTATTTTTACTTAACTGTCTGTTTTGGGCATCGTTTCAGGTTCAGTATGAACATGTATATATTTTTTGTGTCTGCATTGTATTACATTATGTAAATATTCTATAATTTGAGTAACCATTCCCTTATTGATGAACATTTAGTTTTCCAACTTTCACAGTTACGAATAATTCTGTAGTGATCCTTGCATATGCATTTTTATGTTCTCATGCTGTTATTTCTGGGGGACAGATTCTTAGAAATAGGATTGCTGGGTCATCATGTATATGCAACTTAAATCCTAATAGATGTGGCCAAATAGTACCAATTTGAAGTCTCTCCAGTGTTACGTGAGAGGGCCCATTTCTACACACCATTACTGGTATTCATCAAGGTCTTCTGCACAGTCATGACATTAACTAGATTTTCGTTATGTGCTAGTTTGATTTGTGTTTCCCCTCTGAAAGCCTTTACCAAAAAGAGACTTTTCAAGAATTAAAGTAATCCTAGGATGCCTGGCTGGCTCATTTGATTAAGTGTCCAACTCTTGGTTTTGGCTCAGGTCATGATCTCACAGTTTGTGAGTTCAAGTCCTGAGTTATGCTTGGGATCCTCTCCACCCCCTCCCGCCCCTCCCCCACTCATTCTCTCCTCTCTCTCTCCTCAAAATAAATAAATGAATAAACTTTAAAAGAATTAAACTACTGCTATATTTCTGTGTATTTGCCAAATGTTACAGAAAGAATAAATTAAGATTTGAGTATCACCTATAGGTAGTCTCCATACTGTATCAAATCATCAAAGTTAGTTAATTCTCAGTCATCTAGGAGTTCAGGTAAAAATCTGAATTTTATAAACACTGAGAGAAATTGTGAGCCAGCTTAGGAACTGATCTATATTATAGATATGTATAATATATACATAAGATATACATAGATCTGTAATATAGATATATATAATTATCTATATTATAGATCAATTAAAATGCTTTGTGCGGTTTCTTTCTTAGGTCCTTAATGTTGGAAGTTACTATTCCCAAATGTTTTAAAGACAGTGAAGAATGTTACTTATCCTAAGCATAGCAATTGGTGATTCTTATTTTCTGATCAGGTTCTGATACAGGCATCTTGCTGCCATTTCATGGAAGGTTATGATTACATAGAAAGTTTTATATTAGCTAAATATTTTAATTTGGATCAGGGAATTTTTCTTATGGGAGAGGCCAAGCAGCTGTGTTCTAATTATTTTGGTCAGGGATTGAAAATCAATCTGATCTGAAGTCCAGCACTTACTGTATTCATTTGCTTAGCTTTGGATTCTTGCCAAAACCTTTACCCAAGGGAACCTATGATAAATTTAAGCTGAAATAACTTAAGACTTCTAAACTAGGTTAATATTTCTGTATCATTGTGAAAATGGAAGATTCCAAACCAGCATTCATCTTCAGGTCTAGTAATTTTAGATGCATATGACCATAAAAAGTCACAGCCTTTTGATTATTAGCCTCTCCTTGAATTTGAAATGTACAATTTCAGTAGCTGCTAATTTGTGAATGAGCAGGAAAAACCTCATGTGTTGCCTTTGCTTCTGCTTTAAACTGGAATCTTTTAGCTCAGTTGCTTGTGAGATGGTGAGCTGTGAGAGGGAGATGCCAAAGGAGGAGAGTTTTCTCTACAGTTAGATAGTGACTTGTTTGGACCAGAAGTGAGAATCAGATTCAAGGAATACCATGTGCAAAACACTCTTGATCTTGGCCTTTCGTCTACTGTAGCGAGCTTCAAAAAAAGATGGGAAAAGTTTCCTTTAGCGCAGTAACCACAAGCATCATGTCTGCTTTCCAATTATGTTTCTGTGTTGCACTGTGGGTGAACTGAATCCAAGTTTTTATACCGTTTCAAAAAGCCATTCCAATTTCACTTTTGTTGGGCCAGTCTGGACCTCAATTTCTCAGTCTTGATGTGGTGAAGCCAGCTTTCCTATTGGGCTAACTTAGATCAGCTGTGTGTTTGACAGCATCGTGTAAGAAGGAGCCAGGCAGAATTCCAGCTGCATGAAGGGTTAGATTATAAAGTATCTGCCTTTATGAAATTGGAGTTCTATTTTTTTTAAGCTTCAGAGAGTAGAACTTTGGTTAATACCGTAATGAAAACAAAGGATTAGTGTTTTTTAGGTATAGTATGGAGAGTTTGTGATAAAGGCTTTTATTTTCCTTACATTTTATCAGTTGCTGACGAAATTGGTTGGCAATGGAAAATCAAACACCACTCCTTTCTCCCTATGGTACTCTGTCTCAGGACACTCCCTGATAAGACTGGTACGCCTCTGAGCTTCTTACTGCCACCTTTGCTTTATTTGTTTAAGGTTTTGTCAAGATTCCTGGGTGTCTTCTTTTTATGCATGTAATAATATCATTTATCTACTCTAAAGCTTTAACCATCTCTTTTATGTTGGTGATTCTCTGCTCTGACCTTCCAGTTGGCCTTTCTTCTGCGCTCCAGACCCATATTTCTTACTGCTTGCTAGAAGTTTATTCTGAATTTCCTTGACATGACATTGGTCCAACATTCAACTCATTTCCTCTGAGTGCTCCCATTTTACAGAGCTGAAGAAATGGAGCCTGTGAAGTTAAGTAGCTTGTCCACGAGAGAGAGCCTGGACTGGAATCTATGGCTTCTTTCCAATCCGTCGTGGTCATCTGCTGAGCCAAAATGCCTGTCTGTCTCTAGAGGAAAGAATGTACCGCCGTGGTTTCCTCCATCACTCAGGGCATCTTCAGTTATTTCCCTTTCTTTTCCTTGCCTCCCCACCTGCCCAATCCATTCAGTGCTTTTGATTCTGCATTCAGAATGTCTGTAGATAATCATTTCGTTTCTTTCCCTCCCTCCTCTCCCCTCTTTCTCTCTGTATTTCACCTCCATTCCCATTTGCCTTTTTTCTGGGTATTAAGCATCTATCTCTGTGTAATTGGACTGTTTTCTAAAGGTTTGGACTATTGTAATCGTTTCCTAAGTTTACTGAAAGCCTGCAATCCCTCTTCCTGTATCCATGCTACATGCCACTGCTGAGATAATTTGGCAGAGATTCAGTGTAGATTATGACACTTTCTCAAAAATTTGATACTCGTCTACCGTTAAGTTCACATTCTTTGGCCTGATATTAGTGAACGCCATACTGTAGTCAACCACACCTTGTTGGGAGTTACTCTGTTTGACAGAAAAGAGTCTTCTCTACCGATATTCTCCTCCCTCAGCTTTGTTCAACTGTTCACTCTTCTCCCCTGGTTGCCCTCATCTCTCCATCTATTGGAATTCTGCCTCTTTTTCAAGTCCCACCTCTGCCCTCCCATACTCTTCCCTGGCACACACTCTCTTTGGATTCTTATTCCACTAATGGGCCCATTAAATGTTTGACCATGAATATAGTTATTTTATTCTTTCTTATTCATGCCCTATGAAGAATAAAGGCTCTTTTAAGCTCTTCTCTTTGACTTAGATTTCTGCGGTTTAAATACAATGTGGATTCATGGCTTTTGAAAGTCCTGAAAAATTCTCAAGTCTTATCTCTTTGAATATTGCCTCTTTTGCATTGTGTCTCCTACAACTCCTATTATTAGCTTTATGTCAGCTTTATGTCTTTGCACTCTGTCTTCCATATTATTTCACTTCTCCTTGGTATTTTTTATCACATTATTTCTCTGAGTTGCCTCCTAGTTATTTCCTGTTTTTCCCATGCTGTACGTTTTCTTCAGCTGTGTCTGATCTCTCTTAATTTGTCCACTGGGTTTAATTTCAGTGGCTGAGCTCTTTGTTTTTAGAAATTCTGTTTGGTTTGCTTTCAGATCTGTGTGTTCTTTTTTCCATAGGATCTTGGTTTTGGGGCTTTCTTTTTATTATTATTATTATTATTATTATTATTATTTGAGAGAGCATGTGCGGGGGAAAGGAGCAGAGGAAAAGAGAGAGAATCTCATGCAGGCTCTATGCTCAGCACATAGCCCAACGTGGGAGTCACTTCCACAACCCTGGGATCATGACCTAAGGTGAAATCAAGAGTCGAATGCTCAACTGACTTAGCTACCCAGCTGCCCCAAGGCTTTCTTTTTATATATAATCATTGTAAGTGTATACTTCTTTATAGTTCCTGTCTGATATTTCTCTTATGAGAAGTTCTTGGGGTTTTAAAGTTATCTTTATTTTATTTGTTGCCTCTCTTATGGTAGATTATTTCCTTTTGTGTTTAGTATTTTGTATTCATATTTAGCAAGGTTTTGTCTGTGGGGTGATCTCATATGGTGGAGGATGAAGTTGTATTTCTCAAAAGTGGGAGTGAATTTGTTTCTTCTAGATGCCATGACTTGGGCTAATTTTTATGTTAATTTCTTGCTTTGGACCTCCTGGAACATTTAGGTATTATCATTGAAATTAGAATTGTGAACCCCAAATCCACGTGACTCCAGGGTTTTAGTTCTTAAGAGAGACTTTCTCCCCTATCCCCCGCAACCCAGGCAGAGAGGCTTTCTTGTCTCCTCCTTGGGCTGTTAAGTGAATTTTTCCTGATCTGTCCTTTCCCTGAGCATGCATAGAGTTTCCACTTTATTTAGGATTTTAGTTCTAATTCTCCACCTCTGTAAGCCCAAGATAAGTCCTGTATGTGGATATAACAAAACCCAGGCGGAAGTTATTGAAACTTCTTCTCACTCCCCCATGGCCACTGTATCTGCTCATGTGCTACTTCTGTGGTTTTCAGTTCCTTCTTTGATCTTGATACTCTGGGGTTTCCCTTTCTTTCTTGTGAGCTTAGCTATACGTTTGAAATAATTTGGGGTATATCTAAGAATCTAGCATTTCTAGGTCTTTATTTGGAAAATGTTCAGGTTATATTAAGCATCCATTTTGCCTGAAATAGACGTTCATCATGAGCACTTTAAAGATGAATACCCTATATTGCTTTTTTTTTACGTTTTCCTGCAGCTAGTACAAAGTTGTCCATTACATTTGATGAATTTGAAATTTCCTTTTTAAAGGAAACATTTTGACCACTGTGAGCATAGGAAAGGAATACCCAGTACCTTTTAAAACCCATCAGATGATTTATCTTTCATATTAGTTATGAGCTATTGCTTCTCCTACCCAAGACCTATTGATACACATCATTAAAATACCGCATCTTAAATGTTCAGTGCTGGGGTGCCTGGGTGGCTCAGTCGGTTAAGCATCTGACTTCAGCCCCCACCCCACCCCCACCCCCGCATCAGGCTCTGTGCTGACAGCTCAGAGCCTGGAGCCAGCTTCTGATTCTGTGTCTCCCTCCCTCCCCCCTTGCCCCTCCCCCACTCACACACACACACACACACACACACACACACACTCACTCACTCACTCTCTCTCTCTCTCTCTCTCAAAAATAAATGTTAAACATTTTTTTAAGAATAAATAAAATTAAATGTTCAGTGCTTTATCCTTTTGAGCTATTGACATTGCTCTGTTTGTTGGGTTTCCCTGTTCTGTTTAGAAACAAAATATCTGGAAATACTTTCTGATATAATTTCTAAAACATCCATGAATTTTCTTATGTGAAATTCTCTTATATCTATCTCACTTTATTTGTAACCCCCCTTTCATCTCCATCTTTCTGTTTTGAAAATCGTTATCCATCATTATTGTGGACCTTCTTTTTGTCTGTCTAGTGTCTGACCCCCTCGGAGATCTTCAAGAAAACTTGTAGATGCCACACTTTGTGGGAGGCAAGAAGGTGAAAATTCAAAACTTTTGATTTCCCACCCTTCTCAGCTCCAGTTTTTAGTTTGGAGCTTCGACTTCATGAGTCAGACATCTGCCCAAGGTAATGAACCCAGGAGTGCTGAGGCAGAGGCCAGGAGCACTGCAGATCTTGGGCCCTCCAGTGCGGGGGTCCAGGGTGGGGGAGGCCAGCTGGAGCACATACAGAGCAGCCATGACAGCTGTGTCCTCACTAGCATAGGTCTGTGGTGTGATTTGGGGACATTGTATCCAGCCTCTGAATGTAATATTTTAGCCCTCCTGGATTTTGTGAGTAACCCAGTACCTTTTTATTATGGTTATTGTTAAGCTTTTTATTTTGAGAGATTGTAGATTTACATGTAGTTGTATAAAATAATACAGAGAGATTCCTTGAGCCTTGGCCCAGTTTTCCCTTATGGAAACATCTTCTAGTGCCCCAACCAGAATAATGACATTGAGACGGTCAAGATAGAAAACATTTCCAGTCCACTAGGATCCCTCATGTTGCTTTTTTTTTTTTTTTTTTTTTAATTTTTTTTTTCAGCGTTTTTTATTTATTTTTGGGACAGAGAGAGACAGAGCATGAACGGGGGAGGGGCAGAGAGAGAGGGAGACACAGAATCGGAAGCAGGCTCCAGGCTCCGAGCCATCAGCCCAGAGCCTGACGCGGGGCTCGAACTCACGGACCGCGAGATCGTGACCTGGCTGAAGTCGGACGCTTAACCGACTGCGCCACCCAGGCACCCCCCTCATGTTGCTTTTATAACCACACCCACCTTCCTACTGCCCTCTGGCAACACTCGTTTGTTCTCCATTTGTATAATTTTGCCATTTCAAGAATGTTTTATAAATGAAAGCATACAGTAAAAGCCTTTTAAAATTGGCTTTTTTTTCACTCTGCAAATTCATTCAGGTTGTGCTTTTTTTAGATCAGTATCTTTTATTGTTGACTAGGATCCTGTGCTATGGATGCACCACAGCTCCCTTCACTGTTCATCCACTGAAGGACGTCCGGGTTTCCTGTTCAGGCTATTACAGATAAAGTGCTATAAATATTCGTGTACAGGTTTTTGTATTGCCACTATGACAAATTACCACAAATTTAGCTGCTTACATAGCACAAATTTATTCTTTTAACTTTTTAGGCAGAAGTCCAAAATGGATCTCACTCTGTTGAAATCAAAGCAGGTTTGTGTTTCTTATGATTGTAGGACTTAGATTCTCATTTCCTTGCTGCCTTGTCAGCTGTGGACCATTCCCAGCGTCAGGAGACCATCCCCATTTTTGGTTGCTGGCCCCCTTCTTCTGTTGTCAAAACCAGCAACAACTTGATTTCCCCCTCAAAGCTGTGAATCTCAACTTCTTACATCTGTTTCATCTGTCTGACCCAGCTGGGGAAGGGCCTCTGCTTTTAAGGACTCCTGTTTAACACAGGAGTGATTGGGCCCACACAGATAACCTAGGATGAATCTCCCCTATCTCAAGATCCATACTCTTAGTCACATCCCTTTTGCTGTAAATGGTAACTAATTCACAGATTTGGGCCCGGGGGTGGGGATACGGTGTGGGCATCTGTGGTAGCCCTTATTAGAATTTCATTTCTCAGAGACAAATACTCAGAGGGGTGCAGTTGCTGGGGCCAATGGTGGTTGCATATTTAGGGTTTTTTGTTTTTGTGGGTTTCTTTAATCTCAAAAAAATTATTTTAAGTAAACTCCACACCACATGTGGGGCTCGAACGCACAACCCTAAGATCAGGAGTTGCATGGTCTACTGACTGAGTCAGCCAGACACTCTACATGTTTAGTTTTTGTAAGAAACTGCCAAACTTTTCCAGAAGGGCTATACCATTTTACATTTCCACCAGCAGTGTATAAGGGATATAATTTCTGCACATACTCATCAACATTTAGTATTGTCACCATTTTTCATTTTAGTCATTCTGATGATAGTCATTCTGATTTAGTCATTCTGAAGCATATATAGTGATGCTTCATTATGACTTCAATTTACATTTCCCTAATGTTAATGGTGTTGAACATCTTTTCAAGTGCTCTTTTGCTATCTAGATATGTTTTTTGGTGAAATGTCTGTTCATATATTTTGCCCGTTTTCTAATGGGATTGTTTGGGTTTTTACTGTTGAGTTTTAAGAGTTCTTTATATATTCTAGGTATCAGTCCTTTATCAGTTATGTGATTTGCAAATACTTTTTTTCCAGTTTGTAAGTTGTCTTATCCTTTTAAGAGGATCTTTTACAGAGCAAATGTTTTAATTTTGATGAAGTCCAATTTATCAATTTTTTCCTTTTATGGATTCCACTTTTGATGTCAAGTCTAAGAATTCTTTGTCTGGCCCAAGATCCCACATATTTTCTCTTTTGCTTTTTTATAAAAGTTTTAGAGTTTTATGGTTAAGCCCATGATGCATTTTTGAGTTAATTTTTATATAATTTAGCAAGTTTAGGTCAAAGTTAATCTTTTTACCTGCGCTGTCCATTTTCCAGCACCATTTGTTGAAAAGACCATCTTTGAATTGTTTTTGCACCTTTGTCATTGAATTGCTTTTGCACTTTGGTAAAAAAAATTAGTTTGGTATATTTGTGTGGATCTATTTCTGGACTCTTATTCTTTCCATTTACATGTGTCTATCCCTCTGCCAGTACCACAGTCTTGATGACTAACGTATATAGTAAGTCTTAAAATCTGGTAGATTGACTCCTCCCACTTTATTCTTTTCAAAATTAACTATTCTGTTTCTTTTGCCTATATATATGTTTATATTTATATTTATATTTATATATTAGAATAATTATGCTTCTGTCTACAAAAATACTGGGAATTTGGTAGGAATTGCATTAAGACTTGTTACGGACTGAATTGTTTGTCCCTTCCCCAAATTCTTAGGTTCAAGCGTTAATCCTCAGTGTGAGTGTATTTTGAGATAGGGCCTTAAGGAGGTAGTTAACGTTCAATGAGTTCATAAGGGTGAGGTCTTAATCAGATAGTACCAGTATCTGATCTTGGACTTCCAGCCTCCAGAACTGTGAGAAAATAAATTTCTGTTGTTTAAGCCACCCAGTGTATGGTATTCTGTTATGGTAGCCCAAGCAGACTAATACAGACCTATATATCAATCTGAGGGGAATTGATACCTTTGCTGTGTTGAGTCTTCCAGTCTATAAACATGTTATATCCATGTCCTTCCATTCATCTAGATCTTTGATTTCTTTGATCAGCATTTTGTAGTTTTCAACCTACAAATCCTATACATGTTTTGTTAGACTTATATGTAATGTTTTTCTTTTCAGTGATTATAAATGGTACTATATTTAAATTTTCAGTGGCCACTGGTTCATTGCTAGTATATAGAAATATAATTGATTTTTGTATGTTTATCTTATGTCCTGCAACCTTGCTGAACTGTGTATTAGTACTATGAATTTTTAATCACTCCTTGGGATTTTCTGCGTAGGTAATTATTATTGCTTTTTGCTTTCTTCCCTTGTTGCACTGGCTCAAGGTTATGGCACTGTGTTGATTAAAAACAGTGAGAAGCCCTGTTCCCGGTCTTAGGGAGAAACATTCAGTCTTTTGGTTAGCTTTAGGTGTTTTGTAGATGTTTTTAATCAAGTTGAGTAAGTTCCTCTCTACTCCTAATTTTTTCAGACTTTCATCGTGAATGGGCGTTAAATTTTGTCAAATGCTTTTTCTGTGAAGATTGATATAATCGTGTTTTTTATAACAGCTTTATTGATATGTAATTTACATACCCTACAACTCACCCATTTAAAATGTACAATTCATTAGTTTCTGTATATTCACAGAGATTTGCAAACATCATGATGGTTAATTTCAGACCATTTTCATTACCCTAAAAAGAAATCCTGCACCTGTTATCTGTCACTCCCCCATTTAGCCGTCGCTCTTCCATTTTTTCTAGCTCCCCCCCCACCAGCCTAGGCAACCATTAGACTTTCTCTCTATATGGACTTCTGTATTCTGGACATTTCATGTAAATGGTATATACAGTATGTGGCTTTGTGTCTGGCTTCTCTGAATTAGTAAAATGTTTTCAAGATTCATCCATGTTGTAGCATATTTCAATACTTTGTTTCTTTTTATTGTCAAATTTTTGACATTTTTCAGTTGACAGGCATTCACGTTGTTTCCACTTTTTGACTAGTATGAATAATGCTATGAACATTTCTACACAAGTTTTACTATGGACATCTGTTTTCATTTCTTTCGGATGGGAGGAAGTAGAATTGCATGGCCATATGGTAACTCTTTTCAGCTGAGAAACTGCCAGACTTCGCCAGGCAGTGGCTGCACTGTTTTACATTCCAACAAGCAATGTATTAGGGTTCTAGTTTCTCCACATTCTCATCAACACTTGTCATTATCCCTCTTTTTGATCATAGCCATCCTAGGGGGTATGAAGCACTATCTCATTGTAGTTTTGATTTGCATATCCCTGGTGGCTTATGTTGGTGATCTTTTCATGTGCTCATTAGCTGTTTATATATCTTCTTTGGAGATGTATCTATTCACAACCTTTCCTCATTTTTAATTGGGTTATTTGTCTTTTATTACTGAGTTGTAAGAGCTCTTTATATATTCTAAATATAAGTACAAGTTCCTATCAGATAAATGATTTCTAAATACTTCTCATATATGGGTATTTTTTCACTTTCTTGATCATGTCCTTTGCAGCTCAAATTTTTTTTGATAAAACCCAATGATTTTTTTTTTTTTTTTTTTTTTGCCACTCATGATTGCATATCTAAGAAACTTTTGTCTAACTTAAGACCATATTAACCCTTATGTTTTCTTCCAAGAGTTTTATATTTTTAGGGCTTAACATTTAGGTGTTTGATCATTCTGAGTTAATTTTTGTTTATAGTGTGATGTAGCAGTCCAACTTCCTTCTTTTGCATGTGGATATCCAGTTGTACCATTCTTGAAAAAAATATTCTTTCCCCATTGAATTGTCTTGGTACCTTTGTTAGAAGTCTGTTGACTTTGGGGTGCCTGGGTGGCTCAGTCAGTTAGGCATCCGACTCTTGGTTTCAGCTCAGGTCATGATCTCACAGTTTTGTGAGTTCGAGCCCCGCATCGGGCTTTGTGCTGACACTGTGGAGCCTGCTTGGAATTCTCTCTCTCTCTCTCCCCCTCTCCCTGCCACTCCCCCTCCCTCCCTCTCTCTCTCTCTCCCCCCCACCCAAAATAAATAAACTTAAAATTTTTTTTTTCTTAAAGTCAGTTGACTTTAACTAGGTTTATTTCCAGAATCTCAGCTGTATCCTTTTGATTTCTGTGTCTATCCTTATGCCAGTATACATTGATTATTTTCAAATATTGAACCAGCCTTTCATCCCTCACTTGGTTATGTTGTATAATTCTTTTGACTATTGTTGAATTCTATTTGTTAATATTTTAAGAATTGTATGTCTGTTTCTGAGAAATGTAGGTATTAGTTTTCTTATTTTGTTTTTGTACTATCTGGTTTCAGTATCAGACAGTGTTAACTTTATAGAATGAATGAGTAAGTGTTCCCTCCTTTTCTGTTTCTGAAAGACATTGTGTAAAATTGATAGATTCTCCAGTGAAACCATCTGGACCTGGAGATTTCCTTTTTGATAGTTTTAAAAATATAAATTCTGTTTCCTTAATAGTTACAGGGCTTATCAAATAGCTATTTCATAGTGGATGTGTTGTGGTAGTTTGTGTTTTTTGAGGAGTTGGCGTTTTTGTCAATTTTGTCAATTTTGTCATTTTGTCAATTTAAATTGTTAAATTTATGTGGGTAGGATTTTGTAGCATTCTCTTATTATCCTTTTGAGGTTTGTAGCGATTACTCGTTTTATTCCTGATGTTGGTAATTTATTTGTTTGTGTGTCTTGCTAGAGACTTTTCCATTTTATTGATTATTTTCAAAGAAGTGACCCTGTTTCATTGATTTTTCTCTGATTTCACTGACTTCTGGTTATTATTTCTTCACTTCTGCTCACTTTGCATATTGCATTTATATTGTTGTTGGAGAGCCTCCTCTTTATGATTTCAACTCTTAAATTTGTTGACGTTAGTTTTATGGCCTTGGATATGGTCTGTCTTAGTATATATTCTGGGACACTTGCAAAGCCCAGTATTCCTTTTTGTTCCTCTCAGTATCTTTTTAATAAATTCCTTTTCTGTCTTAATTCGCCAGAGTCAGTGTCTGTGTCTTACATCTAAAAATTCCAACTAATACCCCTCTCTACCTGAATTTGTTAATAGCCTTTAGTTTAGCACTTACTGCACTCTCCCAACTTATATATGTCTCTACCACTGCACAGTGAGCTTGAGGGCATAGACCTTGTATCTTTTTTTTTTTTTTTGTATGTCTACTCTGATACATGGTAAATAACTTACAGGTGTTTGTTGAATGAATGAATAAATGAATGAATAGCTTTTATTAATGACCACCATTTTTTAAAAGCTTTGGGTAGACTTTGATCTATGGAGATTTCATTCTTATCTCTTTGGTTGTGTCTGTTCTGTCAGTCTTCATCCTAAAAGTAGAGTGCTTTTCGCCAGAGTGGCTAAAATGAACAAATCAGGAGACTATAGATGCTGGCGAGGATGTGGAGAAACGGGAACCCTCTTGCACTGTTGGTGGGAATGCAAATGGGTGCAGCCGCTCTGGGAAACAGTGTGGAGGGTCCTCAAACAATTAAAAACAGATCTACCCTATGACCCAGCAATAGCACTGCCAGGAGTTTACCCAAGGGATACAGGAGTGCTGATGCACAGGGGCACTTGTACCCCAATGTTTATAGCAGCACTCTCAACAATAGCCAAATTATGGAAAGAGCCTAAATGTCCATCAACTGACAAATGGATAAAGAAATTGTGGTTTATATATGCAGTGGAATACTACGTGGCAATGAGAAAGAATGAAATATGGCCTTTTGTAGCAATGTGGATGGAACTGGAGAGTGTTATGCTAAGTGAAATAAGTCATACAGAGAAAGACAGATACCATATGTTTTCACTCTTATGTGGATCCTGAGAAACTTAACAGAAGACCATGGGGGAGGGAAAGGAAAAAAAAAAAACGTTAGGGAGGGAGCCAAACCATAAGAGACTCTTAAAAACTGATACATATATACACATATATGTATCGTATATGTATGATACATACACACATACATATATGTATGATACATATATATGTATCATATATGTATTATATATATACATATACATATATACATATACATATATATACATATACGTATATATACATATACATATATATATATAACATATACATATACATATATATATATGTATATACATACATATATATATATATATATATATATATATGAAGGATACATTCTTTAAAAAAAAAAAGTTGGGGCGCCTGGGTGGCTCAGTCGGTTAAGCGTCCGACTTCAGCTCAGGTCATGATCTCATGGTCTGTGGGTTCGAGCCCCGCGTCGGGCTCTGTGGTGACAGCTCAGAGCCTGGAGCCTGCTTCAGATTCTGTGTCTCCCTCTCTCTCTGCCCCTCCCCTGCTCATGCTCTGTCTCTCTCTGTCTCAAAAATAAATAAAACGTTAAAAAAAACTTAAACAGTAGAGTGCTTTTGGTTCCACACCTGTGTTCAGCAAGTAACTGACCCCGGAAACAGACCGTGATATTTATTATATGATTGGAATGACATTTTATTTCAGCTTAATCATACCATAGTTCAAGCATAGACATGTGAGAAGTTCCTTACTCATTCCACAAGACTCATTTTGCAACTCCTACTGTTTCCTTTATTTCAGGTTGACTTGTCCTTTGGTAGAACTGTTGTTTGCACAGCAGTGCATTTCACAGCACACATTCTTGTTAGAGTGAGCAAAAGCTTTGATTTGTGCCTGGAAGCCTTGTTTCCTAGCCAGGAAGCACATGGTATTCCCTCAGCCTTTCCTGCACTTAACTTTGGGTTTCCTTATGGATAAGGAAACAGTTGTTTTCTCCCATTTAGCCTAGGTGCCAGATTAAACTGGATCTGAGGGATTTTGAACTACAAGGTGTCCTGTGACTAAAGTACTCAGGCTGTGACTGGTGACTGCTAGGAAAATTGCTCTGTGGAATAGATGGGATACATGTGGGAGACATAGCGGGGACATAAGCTAAATATTCTGCCACTTGGCATGTTATCCTATTTATTGGTAAGGCAGTTTGGAGTGACTACCTCTTTGTTGCTTTGGGGGATTTTCTTATGGCTTCTACTGCAAGAAAAAATAGAACTGAGTGAACTGATGGGAGGGGCAGTGGAGAAATAAACTTGGGCTTTTGGAGTGATTCCCTGACTTTCATTCGTGAGTACATTTAGTGGCTTCATGTTTTTCCTGCTTTGAAGCTAAGTTGACTAGATTGCGCTTGAACACAGGAAGTCTTTTCTAGATCTTCTCTCATACTTAGTTTCTTATCTTCTTTGCCTCTTTCTTGCCTTACCGTTTCTTTTCTTTTTTCTTTTCTTTTCTTTTCTTTTCTTTTCTTTTCTCTTCCCTTCCTTCCCTCCTTCCCTTCCTTCCTTCCTCCCTTCCTGTCTTGCTTTCTTTCTTGTAATTTCAGCTAGATGACTTGTTAAATGGACATTCATTGAAAATATTCAAGAAAGGGGTGAGATACAAATAAAGCAAAGTTTCAGAGAGGTAAAGATACCATTTTAGTTGTGATTAGTATGCTTTCATCTCATTTATAAATTACAAAGTACAGGAAAGTACGTTGAGATTTGTGGTGACTCACATCAGTATAGTGGTAGAAGAATGAGGGAGAGCAATTTAATGACAGTTCTCCATATTCCAGGCTTTAATATTTTCTCAATCTTTGTTCACAAGATGTATCTGATGGCATCCGTTAACTAGTGCCTGTGAGTTCCCCATAGCATTTGACCTTCATGGCAGGAGATGGCTTTAGTCTTAGGAGCCTTCAGTGTTCAGTTCAGTCAATTTTATACATCCACATAGCCACCACCGAAAATAAGATCTAGTATGATTCCATCACCCCAGAACGTTCCCTCGTGTCTCTTTCCAGTTGGTTCTCTTCTCCCACTTCCTCAACACCCTGTGCTTCAGGCAACTACTCATTTTTATTATGATGGATTAGTTTTGCCTGTACCAGAACTTCATGTAAATCAAATCATACATTGTGTAACTATTTTGTGCCTGGCTTCTTTTATTTATTACATTGTTTTTGAGACTCATCTGTGTTGCTGTGTCTATCAGTAGTTCATTTTTTTAATTTCCATTCTATAAGAATATACCAATTTATCCAGCCATCCTATTGATGGGCATTTGGGTTTCCAGGTTTTTTTTGTTTTTTGTTTTTGTTTGTTTGTTTTAATTTTGAAGACCTATGTTTTTATTTCTCTTAGGTAAGCAAGTACCTAGGAATGGTATTTCTAGGGCACAGGGTAGATGTGCATTTAATGTTATAACAAACTGCCAAACAGTTCTTTTGAATGATTGTGCCATTTTATGTTTCTGCCAGCAGTGTATGAGGGTTTCACTTGGTCCATTTCCTTGCCCACATTTGGTATTATCTGTCTTTTTTATTTTAGTGGATGTGAAATGCTATCTGTTGTGGTTTTATTTTTTTTTAATATTCATTTATTTATTTTGAGTGAGAGAGATGCGTGTGTGTGAGCGGGGCATGGGCAAAGAGCAAGGGAGAAAGAATCCCTCGCAGGCTCTGCACTGTAGACATGGGGCTCCAACTCATGAACCATGAGATCATGACCTGAGCCAAAATCAAGAGTCATATGCCCAACTGACTGAGCCATCCAGGTGCCCCTCTCTTATGGTTTTAAATTGTGTTGCTCTAAATAATGATGACATCTTTTCGTGTGCTTATTGGCCATTTGTATCTGTTCTTTTGTGAAATGTCTCTTCCATTCTTGTTTTGTATTGGGTTGTTCCTCAGTCTATTGTTGATTTGTAGAAGTCCTTTATGTATTCTGGATAATGGGTACTTTGTCTGTTATAAATGTTACAGAGTATTTTTCCTGGTCTTTGTCTTGCCTGTTCACTTTTTTCTGGTGTGTATTGATGAACATAAATTTAAAATTTTGATGAAGTTCAGTTTATCTGTTTTTTCCTTTTATGGTTAGTACTTTTTTGTTTCCTAAGAAATCTGCCTATCTTAAGGTTGAGATTTCTCTTTCTCTCTCTTTTTTCTTTTCTTTTTTTTTTTTTTTTTTTTAGAAACTTTATGGTTCAGGGCTAAAGTTGAGGTTTTTGCTGTCTTGGATTTTTATATAGGGATACATTTTAGGTTTTTTAAAAGTGTCATAAAAGTAATACCTGGCTATTGAAGAAATTCAAACAATACTAAAAGATGTAGAAGATGAAATGAAAGTTAGTAGTTTGACATTTCTTTTTCTAGGCCGCCTCTGTCTTGTACAGCAGTCAGTCTTGAGCACCCATATACAGTCAGTGCTGTTGGGCACCTGAAATGTGGCTAGTCCAAATTCAGGTATAAGGGTATAAGTGTAAAATACACACTAAGTTTTCAAGACTTCATAAGAAAAACATAACTAAACCATTTCAATAATATTTATATCAGTTACTCCTTTGAAATGGTAACACCTTTAACATACTGGTTAAGTGGAATCAATGATTAAAATTCATTTTACCTTTGCATTCTTTAATGTGCTTTCTATAAAGTTTCACATTCTGTATATGGCTCTCATTGTATTTCAGTTGGACAGCTCTATTCTAGATCTTTCCCTAAGCTTTTAGTATCTGTGTATATGTATCTGTGTATGGAATTTCTTTTCACATATAAAATTGCTTTCATTTATATAATAGTATCATCTAAGCCTACTTTCCTGAAATTCATCATTTTTGCTTAAAAATGCAAAATACGTACACTAATACGTTTCATGTTAGTGCATGTAAATTTATCTGATATTCTTATTAATGGCTGCACAGTGTTATCTTTTTAGTGTTCTATAACTTATAAAGAACCATTTCCCCATAAAAGACATTTAGCTTATCTGCCATTTTGCTCTCTGATAAACAGTGTGTTTGTAGAGACAGCTTCATATTTAGAAAGGCAAGAAAACCCATATTAGAAATTTCTTCTCAAATAGAAATGGTTTTTACTGCTAGGATGGGTGAATTGTATAGAGGAAGTCAAGGTTTCCCTTATAAAGGACAGAATGCCTTCCTAGCTATAATCAGAACAGTCTTGAGGGCAAATACAATATAGTGTGTTTCTCCCACTTGAGTTCAAACTGTGCCTCTCTTATGTTCACTGAGTTTAGGCAGGATAGAGAGGGTCACGAAGGCAAAGAACCCAGGTTTCTGTGTCTCAGCTTAGGGGAGGTTTTCTTTTTTTAATGTTTTTGTTTTGTTTTGTTTTTTTGAGAGAGAGGGAGAGCACGTGTGAGATGGGGAGGGGCCGAGAGAGAGGAGAGAAAATCCCAAGCAGCCTCTCTGCTGTCCGTGCAGAGCCCTACACTGGGCTCTATATCACACCGAGATGATGACCTGAGTAGGAATTAAGAGTTGGATACTTCAACCGACTGAGCCATCCAGGTGCCCCTCAGCTTGGGGGAGTTTTTAATGCCTGCTATGTGAAAATTCTTGCGAAAAGCTTCCTTCTTCGCCAATTCTTTTTTTTTTTTTTTTTTTTTTTTCCATAGAGCAAAACGACTTTCCTAGTATTTATAAAACATTATGTGAGCAGTCATTTTGTGGGAAGAAAGACCCTGGAAAGAACGAATCTGTAAGCATTAGCAAGAATGAATGAGATGAGATTATTTAAATATACTTTGGTCAATTTAACATCTGTTTGTGAGTGGTGAAATGAGTCATCATTTTATTTCCATAAATGTGGCCTGGGAAATATGCCTCCTTTTCAATTAGCACATGGAACTGATAAATCCAGACCTTGGAGTAGTTTTCAGAGGCAGGGAGAAAGTAGACAGATGGGAGCAGCTGTCCGGCAGAGGTGTCAAGCACATCGTCACTGTTTTATCCCCAGGCCAGGGTTGTTTCGGTTCCTAAACTGAGAATTAAGACTGTGATCTAATTTTGTGCCTGGGAATGCCTTTAAGACAACGGGATCATGAACTTTTTCATCTTAACACTTGATAAAATTAATTTTCCCTTTCACTTAGCAATTTGCCTTTATTTTTTGTAATTTTTTTTAGTTTTATTTATTTTGATAGCGAGAAGCGTGTGTGTGAGAGGGGGAAGGGCAGAGAGAATCCCAAGCACGCTTTGTGCTGTCACGTGCCCGACGCAGGGTTCCATCTTCATGAGATCATGACCTGAGCCAAAATCAAGAGTAGGATGAACCAGCTGAGCCACCCAGGAGTCCCAGCATTTGCCTTTAGAATTTTGGAACTAAAATGTTTCCTTGGGGAGGCTTTTATTTTCCTCTCCCTGACACCTGTGTTCTAGCTTATTTAGGATTCAACCAAGCATTCAAATGTGTGTGTGTGTGTGCGCGCTTTTAAATACCTGGGAGATGGGTGCCAGAAGAAAAGTTAGCGCTCTCTTGTGTAAACGACCGGTGGTTTTATTTTTCTTCATGAAACAAAACCTGGAAGAAAAAGTTGAGGGAACTTTGCAAGCAGTTGAAAAAGTAGACTGACTTCCAGACCTTAGCCTGAGTTAAGGCATAAGTAGAGTACCTCTCTTAGGTTTTCTCTTGATTCTTTCATGAAGATATTGATGCTCTGATCCTGGTCTTGAGTTTTTAAACACTGCTAGTTCTGTTTGGATTCTGGAACCATTTTTGCAGGCATCTATATATTACTTTCTTAAAGAACTGGAAAGTTCCACTGATCTAGATTCTTTGACAGAAGTTGACATTTTATTGACTCAGCGCTCCCAGCTAGAGTCTTGAAATTGTGGTTGTGTTCCTGCTGCCCGATGTTATTATTTGTGAACAGATATGAAAACCTTATACATCTGAATTTTGTTACCACTAGATTGTGTTAACTTATTTTTATTTGGAGATTCTTAGTTCTTCGTCAAACTCTTCAGATTAAGACCCTTATTGTAACTATTACTTTGAGCCTCTGGTATATTTTACAGTAAAGGGAAGAGAATGCTGTCATTAATGTTATTCTTGTCTCCTTCTTTGGAAGTAGGTAGAGTATAATTATATGTGCTTTTGACTTGGGCAGTCCTGCTTGGTTCAAACCCTAGTTTCACAGAATTCTTTAAGCTGTAGAATGAAGATTGTAATTCCTACCTATGAGCTGTTTTGAGAATGATATGAGATCAAGTGTCTTGATACCCTTGCTGGCACAGAAGGGCTCAATAAAAATTAGTTCTTGATCCCTTTTACCCCTTCTCAAATAAAAAGGTTCACTTACTAGTTAATATTTGGACAAAGAAATTATAAAATGATCAGGAAAATCAGAAGCAGAGTTAAATAGATGAAACTTAAAACTGATGAAAAACCTACATAGGTTTATTCAATATTTACCTTCCTTCTTCTAAGTGAAATATTTAAATTAGAAGAGAATGCTCTCTGGCTGAAGTTTCACTGACTTTTCTCTGCTCATCTTAATGTATAAAGAGACATCTGGGGTGCCTGGGTGACTCACTTGGTTAAAATGGCTGACTTCGGTTCAGGTCATGATCTCACACAGTTTGTGAGTTCAAGCCCCGTGTCTGGCTTTGTGCTGACAGCTTAGAGCCTGGAGCCTGCTTCAGATTTTGTGTCTCCTTCCCTCTCTGCCTCTCTCCAGCTTGTGCTCTCTCTCTGTCTCTCAAAAAATGAATAAACACTAAAAAATAAAAAAAAAAAAATAAAGAAGGGAAGGAAGGAAGGGAATATCTGAGGGGAGTCTTAGAAATAGGTTCTTCCTGGGGCGCCTTGGTGGCTCAGTCACTTAAGTGTCCAACTTCAGCTCAGGTCATGATCTCAGGGTTCGTGAGTTCAAGCCCCATGTCAGGCTCTGAGAGCCTGGAGCCTACTTCCGATTCTGTGTCTCCCTCTTCTCTCTGCCCCTCCCCTGCTCATGGTGTCTCTCTCTCTCTCAAAAATGAATAAACATTAAAAAAAATTAATTTTTACAAAAACATTTAATTTTACAAAATTTTAATTTTTTTTAATGTTTATTCATTTTTGAGAGAGAGAGTGAGACAGAGTGTGAGTGGGGGAGGGTCAGAGAGAGGGAGACACAGAATCGGAAGCAGGCTCCAGGCTCTGAGCTGTCAGCACAGAGCCTGATGCGGGGCCCGAACTCATGGACCACAAGATTGTGACCTGAGCTGAAGTCGGATGCCCAACCAACTGAGCCACCCAGGCGCCCTGAAAATTTCTTTTAATAAAAAAAAAGAAATAGGTTCTTTCCGTGAATGTTAGGCTATATTAGTGTTTTTATGTGTTGGAATATAGAAACATGTATTCAGAAAACAGCCTGAATTAGCAGAATAAGAACTTCTCAACTACAGAAGAAGCTTAACTATAGGATTTATGAAGATATTCGCCATAAAAAAAATTCTTTTGAGTTTGTGGAAATCTTTAAGCTTCTTAGTTTGCTTTGATATCACTGTTTTTTAAGTTCTCAATTTCATTTATTTAAGGTATCAATTAGCCAGTGTTTGATCATTTACAGTTATGTATACCTACACATACACAGAAAGAGAGATCACTAATTAGGAAGTTGTATATATTTCTGCTGGCTCGTTGAAGTAAAATATTTTAACTTGTAGCCTGTCTCAGGAAACCTTTGGCAGTGTCTGCAGGCACTTGTGGCTGTCCTACCCTGGTCTGGGGACAGGGGAGAATACTACTGGCATCCAGGGGTTAGAAGCCCGGGCTGCTGCTAAACATCCTGTGGTGTTATCCAGGACAGCTCTTCACAAGAAAGAATTGTCCAGTTTGAGATCTCGGTGCCTAGGTTGAAAAATCTTCAGCCTGCGGTGACGCCCGTGTGAATATTTAGCTATTTGTTTTTTACAGTTGTAAAATTTGCCTTTTTCTGTACTTGCACAGTACATGCTTATATATAGGACATATTTGATAAATAAACACATAAACTAAGGCAGATCCCATCTTGAATTTCATCGTGGAGAGGTCCTTTTGCAAATGAGTTCATTTCTGCAAATTGATCTTTAATTTTGTCTAGTAAGATTTATGGACTGTTTGTTATCAGCCTAGTGCCAATTAAAGGCTCCTAAGGAATATTAATGAAATGCTTGATAATAACCTTTATATTAAAAGTATGTATAATATATGAAGCCTCTCAAAATATAAGACGGACCATGTTTGAGTGCCAGAATATATAGCACTAAAAAGAAATATTTAAAAAATTTTAAGAGGGGGATGCCTGGCTGGCTCAGTAGGGCATGTGACTCTTGGTCTTAGTGTTGTGAGTTTGAGCCCCACGTTGGGGAGTAGATTATACTTAAAAAATTTTTTTTAAGCAAACTTTTGGGGCACCTGGGTGGCTCGCTTGGTTGTGTCCGACTTTGGCTTGGGTCACGATCTCACGGTTCGTGGGTTCAAGCCCCACGTCGGGCTCGCTGCTATCAGCCCAGGGCCTGCTTCAGATTCCCTGTCCCTCTCTCTGCCCCTCCCCTGCTGGCATTCTCTCTCAAAAATAAACATTAAAAAAAAAAAATCAGACTTTTAAAGAGGAGACTCTGATTCACACACACCACCACCACCACCTCATTCATTATAGTTGGATTAATTTTACCTGATTGACACACGGACAGGGAACATCATGTCTGTGTCTGTCTTTATATCCGTCCTGAACAGGGGGCCCAAGTTCCAGTATCTACCAGTTAGTTGTTGCCACATGAAACGTTACCAGATTTTTTTTTTAACTAGTTTTTCAAGAGATGTTGGAGGTCCAGATTTTTATGTGAATCTGTGTGTGTATTTGTTTTTCTATTTTACGAAAGACGATGTGTGGGTCAAACAACACTTGATCTTAGCCTAAAGGCCGAGAAGCGATATGTGTGGGTCAAACAAAAGCAGACCAGTTTGGAAACTCTGATCTGGCTCCTTAACCAATTCTTGAGACTCTGCATAGTAGAGAATAGATTACCTTAGCGTAGAGAACAGACTGATTGTTTTCCCCTCTCCTAATCCCCTTTGTGTCTGGTCGACAGATTTGCAGTCATTGCTTTTCCAGTTTCATCAGAGGAAACAAGTGCGGGGACATATGTCTCTAAATAGTCTGTGCTTAGATTATTGCACAATAATAGACTACTCGCCGCAAAGCCAGGAGTCTAAATGTATAAAGCAGTAGCCACACGTGCTAGCCTTCTATAGAGCAATAAGTGCCTTAAGCTTCATCATCATCATCATCGTCGTCATTATTATTCCCCGAATTAAAAAAATTTATGCCTAAGGAAATCAGTCTCATTTTACCTTTAAATATGATAAAGGAGGACTATATTTACTTTTGATTTTTGTGCGGCTCGTATTTATCTATAATATACGTATTTTTTTCTTATTTTTCAAACCTTAAATTTGATCCATTAGCTGATTGTGGCTTGATCTTTGTAAAGCAAGACATGATTGTGCAAGTACTGGAATGTTTTATTGCATTTTACTCTTACTTTATTTAAGTTACTGAGAAAGGAAAAAATGAAAGTGCTGATGCCATTAATGAAACATCTAGACCTCAGGCTCCTTTAAAAAAAATTTATTATGGAAAACTTCAAACATACAGAAACGAAGAGGGAAGTATAATGAATGAATCCCTGTACCCAGCATCAGACTTGCACCAGTTACCAACATTTTGCCAATCGTATTTTATGGTAAGCCCTTCATATGTGTTGTCAAATTGAATCTATGAGGTAGATATTATCCCCTTTTTATTTTTTTTACTATGGAAAATTCCAGAGAATGGAGAAAAATAAGTGTATGCATCTTCATATACACATCACCCAGCTTCAGCCCTCATCCGTGTGATCCGTGACCCACCCCAAACATTCACTGAAACTCCCAACAGAGTGTTTTGAAGCAGAAGATTAACACCATAAGATTTTATCTGTAAATATTTCACTGTGTATCTCTAAAAAGTAAGTATTGTTTTAGACAAAATTACCATTACTACATCTGAAAAATAACAGTCCCTTATGTCTTCAAGTATTCATTTAGTGTGCATATTTCCTTAATTGTATCATAAGGATTTCTTTTTAACAGCTCATACTTGCTTGAACCAGGGGGCAAACAGGTCCACATATTAAATTTGACTGATGAGTTTTTAAAAATTTTTTAATGATTGTTTATTTTTGAGAGCGAGAGAGGCATAGTTCAAGCAGGGGAGGGGCCGAGAGGAGACACAGAATCCAAAATAGGCTCCAGGCTCTGAGCTGTCAGCATAGAGCCAGAGCAGGGCTCAAACTTGGGAATAGTGAGATCCTGACCTGAGCTGAAGTTATGCTGTAAGATATATCAGCTGAGCCACCCAGGCACACTGACTGATGAGTTTTTGAAGTCTCATTTGTTTCCTCTACCCTACCCCTTCCTCCTAGCAATTTTTTGTTTTTTTAAACAAATGTTTTTATTGTACTATAAGATTCACCCAATATAAGTATATAGTTTAATGGTTTTTAGTAAAGTTTTTAGAGTTGTAACCTTCATCATGCATGATTTGGTTTTAGAGAACATGTTCATCTCCTAAAAATCTCCCTCTTGCCCGTTTATAGTCATTTCCTGCTCCCACTTTAATCCTGAGCAACACTGGTCTGCTCTCTGTCCCTGTAGATTTGTCTTTTCTTTTTCCTTTTTTTAAAAATCATTTTTTAAATGTTTATTTTTGAGAGAAAGTGCCAGCGAGGGAGAGGCAGAGAGAGAGAGGGAGACAGAGGATCCGAAGTACGCTCCACGCTGACAGCAAAGAGCCCAATGTGGGGCTTGAACTCGCAAACCATGAAATCATGACCTGAGCTGAAGTCGGATGCTTAACCGACTGAGCCACCCAGGAGCCCCAAGATTTGCCTTTTCTGGAAATTTCCTGTACTAAAGGAAATGTCTTGTCTTATCACATCTTTAGTATAGTCTTTTAACGTCTTTCTTCTTTTACTTCGTATCTTGTTTTTGAAGTTATGCTGTAGGATATATCAGTAGTTCATTCTTTTTATAACCAAATAATGTTCTTTTTAAAAAAAAATTTTAATGTTTATTTATTTTGAGAGACAGAAAGCAAGCAGGGGAGGGGCAGAGAGAGGGAGACAGAGTCCCAAGCAGGCTCTGTGCTATCAGTGTGGAGCCTGATGCAGGGCTCAAACTCACAGACTGTGAGATCATGACCTGAGCCAAAATCAAGAGATCCTTAACCGACTGAACCTCCCAGGTGCCCCAATAATGTCCTTTTCTATGGATAAGCAACATTTTGTTTCTCTTCATTTGGATCGTATCCACTTTTTGATTATTATGAATAATGCTGCAGTGAACATTTGTGTTACAAGTCTTTGTGTGGACATGGCCTGTCATTTCTTTTGGGTTGATAGGAATATAATTGCTGGGTAGTATGGTAAATTTGTTTAAAGAAATTACAGAATTGTTTTCCAAAGACACTATACTGTTTTACATCCCCACTGTCAGTGTGTAAGGGGATTCCTGTTTCTTCACTTTTTACCAACACCTAGTATTGTAACTCTCTTTGATCTAGTGGGCGTGTAATGGTACCTCATTGTATTTAATTTACATTTTCCAAATGACTAATGATTTTGAGCATCTTTTTGTGTGTTTTACCAACCCTTTGTGTATCATCTTTGATGAAATGTCTTAAAATTTTTTTTTGCCTATTTTTGAATCAGGTTATGGATTGTGTATCTTCTTAATTGAGTTGGGATTTACCCCCTCATTTTCCAGCTGCTCTGACGGCCAAACTCAGTACTCTGTCTCTTCAAGCCATGAAGATGCTTTCTGCTTGAGGTGTCGCCACTGTAACTTGACTCACACAGTAGATTCCCTGCTGCTGCTGCTGCTGCTGCTGCTGCTGCTGCTTTTTAAGTTTATTGATTTTGAGAGAGTGAGCGAGAGTGGGAGAGTGGCAGAGGGAGAGGCATAAGAGAATCCCAAGCAGGTTCTGCTTTGTCAGTGCAGAGCCCACCTTGGGGCCCAAACTCACGATCCATGAGATAATGACCTGAACCGAAATCAGGAGTCGGCTATAGGGCAGACAAGTAGCAACAAGACTAGACACTTGGGACCCAGGACTGTCCTGTGTGGCTGTCATCACCTAATTTGTATAGGTCATACACTGTAGGAACATGCAAGTGTTTGATACCAGTAGAAGCACCTCCGTGGAGCGCCTAAGTGGCTCAGTCAGCTGAGCGTCCGACTCTTGATTTCAGCCCAGGTCATGATACCAGGGTTGTGGGATCAAGCCCCGCATTGGGCTCTGCACTGAGCATGGAGCCTACTTAAGATTCTCTCCCTTTCTCCCTCTCCCTCCTTCTGTCTCTCTCTCAAATAAAAAATAAAATAAAAAAACACCTCTGGGAAAGAGCAACTTCATTGGACACTTGGGTTTTTCTGAGCTTTCTTCATTTTACACAGTTTCCTGAAGGTATGGGAATTACTGGTCAAGGCAGGCTCTTTTACTGTTTTTCTTAGGCCAGGCTTCCATCCCATGCCATAGCTATACACCGTGGAGTAGGAGAAGGAAGAGGGCAAAGAAATAACAGAACTTTTGAAAACAAATACAAGGAAACCAAGGGAACCAAAAAAGAAACAGACATGAGAAATTTAGAAAGAAACCAGACAAGAAGAGAACACGTCCGTGTGTTCAGTTATTTTCTACAGTGTATTTAGGGAGGGTACAGGTGCCTTGGCAGTTCCATTGTGTGTTGTAAAAGTCTTTTCATTCTTTTAGCTTTTCAGATATTCCTTTCTAAGTTTTTGTGACATCAGATCTACATTCTGTTTTGAAATGAGAATTATAGTTCCTGTTGGACCTCTTGTCCTAAAACAGCAAACTGTAACGCTGAAAGCGGTCATCATTCTCGGAGGCATTTATGGGGACCTGAATCTGAATTAAACCCAGAATTTCATCTACATAAGTGCTCGTTGCTGTGGTTGGGTAGTGTTGGGTATTACGGTGAACAGGGCCATATTTGTATAATGAAGTCATAAGTCCCAAGACATGGAAGCCAGTCTGCTTTGTTTACTTACCTTTATATCAGCAGCATTTAGAACAGTTTATGTTAAAAATAGACAGTCAATAAATACTTGTTAACAAATGGTTGGTTATAGGAAGAAAATTGGGGAATGGGTGGTATGTTTGAAAAGATAGTCAGAAATGTATCTTAATGATTATTCAAGAAGTTGGATTAATACTAGAGACCGTGTAGACAATCACCTGTTACTTCTTTATTGCTCTTAAAAAAAGAAGTCTTCTATACAACTTTTAGACATTTTACGTATGTCATTTCTGTGGTTTGTTTCATATTTAATTTGTTTACTGAAAATGTTTAAATATTAAACATTAATTAAAATGTAATGTGGCTTGTTCTTTTAAACACTTTAAACAACTTAACAGATAAAATGTATTATACAACTTATCACTGTCTGGTTTAGGAGTAAACTGGTACTAATTTCCTTACAAAATTAGTTTGTTTCAATTAACCATGGTTGTTTTCTTTTGACTCTGTAAATGTCACAGTCTGACTAAAGCTTTGTCTTTAAGCTGACTCCTTTGTCCTTTCAGCACTACTCGGACAGACTTCTGTATTCCTGCTTTCTGGCAGTGCTAAAAGGTGCCAGAACAGTCTTGATTGTTTTCTTGCCCTAAGACCTGGAGTTGCCTCCCCTTCCAAGAGTCCCAGTTCCTTTTAGTAGAGAGTAATAGTATAGATCATTCCGGACTCCAGGGAGCTCGTGAGTTTTGGTGACCAGCAAAAGTGCTTGAAAGCTGTTGCTTTTTTTTTTTTTTTTTTTGACATTTATTTATTTTTTAGAGACAGAGAGAGACAGAGCATGAGCAGGGGAGGGGCAGAGAGAGAGAGGGAGACACAGAATCCGAAGCAGGCTCCAGGTTCCGAGGCATCAGCACAGAGCCCGACGCAGGGCTCGAAGTCACGAACCGCGAGATCATGACCTGAGCCGAAGCCAGATGCTTAACCGACTGAGCCACCCAGGTGCCCCGAAAGCTGTTGCTTTTAAACTGATTTTAGTGACAGCTTTGTTTTCCTGTTCATTATAACATACTCCCTATGTACAAACAATATGTGTGTAATGTATGTATAAGAAATACATACGGAGCAAACACCCTCATGCTCACTACCCAGCTTCAGGAAGAGTGCGTTATTCAACTTCAGAAGTTCCCTGTGAATCCTTGCATTTTGCATCTCTTTTCAATCCCAGAGAGGTGCGTAACCATCTATCTTAATTTTTGTTTTTGTTGTTCTCTTTTCTTTATAGTTTTTTTATCACTTATCTGAGTGCCCCTAAACAGTCGTTATTTAGTTCTCCTTGTTTTTAAACTTGAAATAAGTGCTGTCTTGTAATATGTATTTTTCCCTTTTTTTCACTTAATGTTATTTTCAGATATGTGTTGATGCAGTAGCTTTAGTTCATTCATATTCACTGCTTTGTTACGTCTCATTGCATGAATATGCCACAATTCTTAATTTTTTTTTTACCTTGTTTCCAGTTTTTTACTCTTGGAAAAATATTGTGAACGTTCCCATACACATTTCCTCATGGACACACATAAGAGCTTGCCCAGGTCACTATTTTGGGAAGCGTTTTTAGCTATGAGCCCATATTAAGAAATCATTTTCATTATGACTCCAGTACACACACGCACACGCACACACACACCCTACACACACTACTGAAACAAAAATTCTACTAGTGTATAATAAGGTAAAATGCAATACTTGTCTGTAGTAAGGTAAAAATACAACATTCTATTCCATTCTATTCTGTTTCATTAAAATAAAATACTGGTCGTCACCCACTAAATTGATTAGTGATCCTTTGGGTTATAAGCATCAGTTTGAAAAACTGCTCTAAGAATGGTAATAGACCATGTTTAAATTTTAACCTAAGAAGATTATGGCGATTTGGGGGCACGTGACGTGGCTGGCTCAGTTGGTAGAACATGACTCTTGATGTCCGAGTTGTAGGTTTGAGGTGCACATTAGGTGGAGGGATTACTTAAAAATAAAATCTCTTTTTGAAAAAAAGTTATGGCAGTCCTTTGTTTTTCAAAGTGGTTAATCAGTCTAGCAGTAGTGAAAGTTCCTGTTTCTCCAGTCCTTGTCAGACTCGTTGCCAGTCTCACGGGTGTGAAATGGTATGTCCTATAATTTGAATTTGCACATCTCTCTTTCCTATTACTGATTGGATTATCTGGTGGAGAGACAGTAGTTTCGTCTGCTATTAGAATACACTTTGATGTTCATCTAAATATAAAGTAGGTCTTGACCTTTTTTAGATCTTGAGGCCTTTGAAAATCGAATGGGTATTATGGACCTCTTAGAAAAATTACATATATGCACATACATAAATTTGACATGAAACTTCAGAGTTCTTGACCATTCAGGACCTTTGGGGGAAGGGATTTCTTCCAGGAGAAGTTCTCCCAGGAGAGCAAAAGGAGAAATGGTGAATTCTGTAGTACAAAAGTCATTTACTATGCTGGGTTGAGATTTCTCCCCTCCTCCGTGCCAAAGCTCTCCCCTGCCCCCATCCTGAAACCTTCTGTAAAGATTTGAAATGACCTACAGCTTTGCATCCTGGCAGAACTGAATTGGCATCCATCATGGGGCTCTAACATATAGAATGTTGTGTGTATAGTGTGTGCTAAAGATGAGTGACAGAGCAGAGATTATAAATTCCACACAACCAAAAGAATTGAAGAGAGAAGCAACTAATAAATGAAAGAGCCTAAGAATATCCAGGAGAGAGTGAGTAGGATGCATGTTTTCCCTAGATACAAGATGACAAATCAAACCAATTTTATTTCAATCTTAATAGGATAATCCAGTAGCCTTGAGGCCTTGGTGATACCTTGGTAACTGACAAGAATTACATGGACCCCAGTTACACACAAGCTAATTTGTTCATGTTACTGGTAGAATTAGTGAGGTTCAGTACAATTCTACATGTGTAAATTGATCTTAAAATAGTTTATGCTTTCTTTATCTGCCAGTACCATAGCTTTGTTTCCCCTCGGGCTTCTCTTATTCTTCTAATGCCAAGATTTAGAATTTATCTCACTACTTTGGCTCTAAGGAGCTTTATTCACTACCCAGCTATCTGATTCAACACCCAGTCAGGGCTTAGGCTGATTGAGATGCGTTGCTCTCTTTGGAGCCGGCTTCAGCTCTACCCTGCTGTCCACCTCAGAGTCCCCAAGTCTATGAAATGGAGCTGTATTGTAGTATTAGGACCCGTGTGTTTAGTTTCTGAAACAACCTCCTTCCAGAAGCCATCTTTTGTCTGATACGATAAGCATGTGTGGGTAAGTCACAAAGCAGGCATTCCAAGCTCTGTTGGAAGATGAACTTTGAAAAGGTAGAAAGTATACAAGATTTAGCCAAGTAGACACTAGTGGGTTTCAGTTTTCTTTGGAGAGTAGCCATTGACAGTGTAAATGTGTGGCACAATAAACAAAACACTGAAAACCTTAGATGGTATTTACAAAACATTGGCCCTCAGAGAAATTGAATTTGGTTAAGTAGACAGCAAAGCACATCCCTGTTGTGCCAGAGGTTGTTATCCTTTTGTTCTGAATTCAAAACCAATTGTAGGTTTTTTCGCTGGGGTGGGGGTGGGGGGTCAGGGAGGGTTAAGTTTATTTATTTTGAGAGAGAGAGCACATGGGGGAGGGAGAGGGAGAGAGAATCCCAAGCAGGCCCACATGCCATCTTTGCAGAGCCCGATGTGGGGCTCAGTCCCCTGAACCGTGAGATCTTGACCTGAGCCAAAACCAAAAGTCGGATGCTCAACTGACTGAGCCACTCAGGCGCCTCCAATTGTTTTTTTCTTTTAAGTAAAGTAGCCTCCACACCTGCCTAACATGGGGCTTGAACTTACAACCCTGAGATCAAGAGTCACATGCTCCACTGACTAAGCCAGCCAGGTGCCCCCAAAACCACTTATTTTTAATGGTCCTGACTGTGTCCACATTTGCTTTGGGCCCTTATCCCTGGAGAAAGAGAGGAAAATCTGATAGAGGATGAGCACTTGAATTAGTGCTAGCTGGAGGTGGTGATGGTCAGTGACACTGCTTACAGGCTGCAAAGGCTTGGAATCTCAGGAAAGATCAACTTGATGGTTTGCCAAACCCAAGGCATAAGATTTTGGTTGTTTTTTTGTCGTTTTGTCTTTTTTTTTCTCTAAGAGTAAAAAATCAGTATACGAACTAACTAAAAATCAGCACTTAAACCACTTCACTGTGTATCAGTGTCTGCAGAGCTTTGCTATTTTGGAGCCAGTGGTGTGAATTATTCTCTGTTAGTAAGAATCTGGCCCTTTTTCCCCTTATTGCAGAAAAGCAGCTTGTATGCACATATTACCCTAATCAGCAATTTTCAAACTTCTTGTTATCAGGACCTCTGCAACTCTTCACAATTATTGAGTGAGTTATAACTGTCATTTACAGTGTGAGAAATTAACACTGAGAACAATTTTTTTGAGTTAACAAAAATATAACCATTGCAGGGTAGAATCTAGAAATAAAACAGAATCTTTCACTCACCTGCAGCAAGAAAAGAGTCAAAACAGATGTAGGGTCTAAAACTGAGAACAGTTTAAAATATTTTTTAATTCATTTTGAAATAGTAATAAACCCATTACATGTTAATATAAATAACTATATTTCCCCCCAAAAAATTACCAAGGGGAGTAGTATACTAGTCCCCTTTATCTGCAGGGAATACATTCCAAGACCCCTAGAGAATACCTCAAACCACAGATAGTACTAAGCCCTCTATATACTATATTTTTCCTATACATACATACATATAATAAAGTTTAGTTGATAAATTAGTCACAGTAAAAGATTAACAAGATTAACAACAATAACTAGTAAAGAACAATTATAACAATACACTACAGGGGCTCCTGGGTGACTCAGTCAGTTGAGTGTCTGGCTTCAGCTTAGGTCGTGATCTCACGGTTTGTGAATTCGAGCCCTTCATCAGGCTCTGTGCTGACAGCTCAGAGCCTGGAGCCTGCTTCGGATGCTGTGTCTTCCTCTCTCTCTGACCCTTCCCTGCTCACCCTCTGTCTCTGTCTCTCAAAAATAAATAAACATTTAAAAAAATCCTTTAACAGTGCACTACAGTAAGAGTTTTGTGAATGTGGTTTCTCTCCAGAATATCTTATTCTACTGTTACTGCCTTCTTGTGATGATGTGAGATGATAAAATGCCTGGTGAAGAGAGGAAGTGAGCTGAATGATGGAGGCCTTGTGACGTAGCACAGACTGCTATTGACCTGGCAGTGGGGCAGGCGGAGGGCAGTCTGCTGCTGGACTGGTCGGCTGTGGGTGATTGAAACTGCAGAAAGCAAAACTGGATAAAAGGGGTTGCTGTATTGTCATTTTATCCCTTTAGTGTCAGGCTTAAGAGAGGATAGCTGGATCTCAGATCTGCTTCTCTCATCAGTTTGTTTTGATACATTATTTTGGTTGAATTACATGAAGAAAATGTAGCCTTACACAGGTATGTAGTTGCAGAAAAGGGAGTATTCTAATAGCTGTTTAGATAATTTTAGACATCATCTATGATACTGCACCAAAATGTGAACTGTGGTAGTTTCTTAGTTTGGTTGCAAAATGGGATCTGAGACCAAATCAACTTTTTGTTCTGTTACATTAAAATCTTGGCTTCACTTGTACTTTGAATGAATTATTTTTTGTCATTATGCATGGTGCTCTAAACCATGCATTAGTCATTTGGACAATACTAGTTTACTGGGTTATATAGGTCTAATAATGACTAATTTCATTAACCAGCCATATTCATATCACTGCCAGTCTCATCAGAAAGTCTTTAAGTACTGGGAAGTTGTCCAGCTCACAGTAGTAGATAGAAGTTTTCCAAAATTCTAAAGCTCAAAATTTATAATTGGCAGCAAAGACTGTTGTTCTCCTTGAAGTGATAGACTTCGTTCATTTTTCAGAAATGAGAAAATGTCTGCCAAGCACCCAAGTATGAATAACCGTAGTTTACCCGGAAAAAGGTATTTAGACTGCAACTCAGGTGCACGAAAGCTTTTCCTAGAGATCACCACACTGGGCGGAAGAGTGGCCTACTTACCATTTTATAAAAACATATTAGAAAGATAACCTATTTAAGAATTAAGATTTAATAAATTAATCTCATTTTTAAGAAAACTATATTTCATTATAAATACAATTATATTTTAATATATGGCATATAAAATATTTGTTTTACTTAATTTTTACTCTTTGTTCTTTTTTATAAAAAGTAAAGTTATTTTAGGGATACCTGGCTGGCTCACTTGGTAGAGAATGCAACTTTTTTCTTTAAAAAAAAATTTTTTTAATGTTTATTCTTGACAGAGAGAGAGAGAGAGAGACAGAGACAGAGACAGAGCTTGAGTGGGGGAGGGGCAGAGAGAGAAGGAGACCCCGAATCCGAAGCAGGTTCCAGGCTCTGAGCTGTCAGCACAGAGCTCGACGTGGGCCTCGCTGAGCTGAAGTCTGACACTCAACCGACTGACCTACCCAGGCACCACCCCCCACTTTTTAAAAATTAATTAATTAATTGTTTTTTTTGAGAATGCAACTCTTAATCTCAGGGTGATGAGTTCAAGCCCCACACTGGGCGTAGAGCTTACTTTAAAAAAAAAAAGTTATTTTAGAACAACTTTTTATTGAAAATCTGAATAGATTATGGTTTCAGAAAAGTTGCTAAAATGATGCAGAAGTTCCCTTATTCCTTTCACCCAGCTTCATACCACTATGGAACATTTGTCAAAATTAATAGATTAATAGACAAAACTATTAACCAAAATCTAGATTTTATTCCAGTTTTCTCACTAGTGACCTTTTGCTGTTCCAGGATCCAACCCAGAATACCCCATTGCATTTAGGTGGCTAATTCTTAAACCGCACTTTCCCCTTTTGCCCTACCATATTTAAGAGCATAAATAAGTTTTAGATTTATAGGATAGTTGCAAAGACAGAACAGGGGGTGCCAGGTATCCTTCACCCAGCTTCCCTTGAGGTGAACGTCTTGCCTTAACCACAGTGCATTTGTCCGAACTCACAGATCTATGAGGCCACCATGTTTTTGTATCCTCACGAGGACGCCTCCCCTGGAGATGTGTCGTAGATTTTTCAGGATCTCCACATCTGTGAGCCTTGAGATCACGCAAACCAGACTTTGCATCCCACCTGGCCATGTCCTCCTGTGTGACCTCCCTGAGTCTCAGCTTCCACTTCATAGATGGGCGAACACCGGTGCTGATGGCAGGAACCCAACAGATCTGCTGCTTCCTTCTTAAGTGAAACTGGCTCCCTTCCTCCTTTCCCTGTCCCCCGCTTCCCTCCCTTCTTTCTTCCTTTGACTGCCTGGCAGTGAAGGATACTTTTGGCAAAGCCTTGTGCTAAGGGTACAGAGAAGAAAGAAAAAAGTCTCTGTCCTCAAAGAACTCAAATCCTAGTGGGAAAGAGAAAGATCTCTTCAGCTAACTCTAAAACAAGTCATTCTTAATTGTTGATTGGAGGCAGTGGTCTCTAACCCACTTCAAGAATCATTTGGCTATGGGTGCCTGGCTGGCTCAGTCGGTAGAGTATGTAACTCTTCATCTCAGGGCTGTGAGTTCAAGCACTTCACTGGGTGTAGAGCTTACTTTAAAAAATAATAAAATAAAAATAAAATAAAAAGCCCATCTTAAAAAAAAAAAAAAAAGGATCGTTTGGCTTGTGTACATCCCTGTGTGTTCTTTCCTCACAGATGACCACATTACTGCAGGGCTTCCACATACTCCTTCTCACACAGGCGTGGGTCTCGGAGGCAGATAGTCTAATATTTCTTTGTGGGCTGGTATCTCCTTTCCCCCAGCTCTGCAGGACGTTCTGCTGCCCTTCAGGTAATGGTGGCAGTAATGGCTTGGTACTCTGTTCCTTCAACAAATTTCAGGAGAGAATGATGGTAATGGTTCTTTAATTTTACAGATAAACAGGTTGAGATAGGTTTGTCAGTCTGCTCAAAGTAATTAAAGGCAGAACCCAGGTTTGTCTGACTGCACAGTTCAGAATCCTTCCATGATCTTAATGATGCTTTTCCAAGGAAGGGGGAAAGCTAGGAAGCAAAGACATGGTTGCTAGTTATTTGCCATTCCCGCTATAAGTGATAATGTTCCCTTTGGACATTTGCCGTATTAATTTTCCTTTTTTTTTTTTTTTAATCAAGTTTATTTATTTATTTTGAGAGAGAGAGAGAGAACAAGCAGAGGAGGGACAGAGAAAGAATCCCAAGCAGGTTCCACGCTGTCAGTGTAGAGCCCGATGTGGGGCTGGAACTCACAAACCATGTGATCATGACCTGAGCTGAAATCAAGAGTTGGACATTTAAGGGACTGAGCCACCCAGGCGCTCTGCCCTGTCACTTTTCTAAATGAATGGCTTTTGTGCTGTTTGGACTTTAAATATTCCCTGAGAAACAGGAATTACATAAAGGTTGTGATTCACATTTAACTTTTTTTTTTAATATTTTTTTAATGTTTATTTATTTTTGAGAGGGAGAGAGAGAGTGCGAGTGGGGGAGCGGCAGAGAGGGAGATGCAGAATCCAAAGCAGGCTCCAGGGTCTGAGCTCTCAGCACAGAGCCTGACACGGGGCTCGAACCCACGAACTGTGAGATCATGACCTGAGCCGAAGTCAGACGTTAACCAACTAAGCCACCCAGGCACCCCTAACTTTTCTTATATTTAGGTATACTCCCAGTGAAAACCATTTAGTTCATTAAAGCACCAAGCTTATTTTTCTGTTAACTTTTCCTTTATGTTACAGTAAAAAAGTCTTTATAATATTGGTATCAGGGAAACACCTATTCCATTGGAGACATGGTTGTATAGTTAAGATTCTTTGAATGGATTTCTGTGGTAGTTTCTGTGGAAATTCTTCTTTTAAACACAAAATAAGTACAGCAGAGAGGGTAACCATTCTATTTCAATTACAAATAGTCTCTTCTATTCCCAGAGAGAGGCATAGAACAGAGACTAAGTAAAATGATTCAAAACTTTAAAATAGAACAAAAAGAGGCTTAAAAACTTTGATAACGAATTTTTTATTGTTATTCCTCTAATATCATGGTCCATTATTTCTTTTTCCTTTTTTGCCCACCTTTAGTAATTAAGCATTAGTGCCCAGTCTTACTTCATCAAATCCCAGAATATAGTTATAGTCATAAATCTTGTAATACATATCTCTAAAAGAAAAATATTCATAAATATTTAGTATGCATGTCTTCTTTTTAAACATAACCACACCTGAAAGTCACACCTGAAAAAAAACTTTTCATAATATTACCAATTATCCAATCATTGGTTAAATACCTGATTTGTCTCACATTTGGTTATTTTTCTATATAGTTTGTTTGAATCAGGATTCAGTAAGGCCCAGGCTTAGCAATTGGTTGCTATATCTTAGTCCCTTTTAATCTTAAAATTTCCATTCTATTTCTTCTATTTTTACTTAAAATGTGTTGATAAAGAAACTAGGTTGTTTGTCCTATAGAGTTTTCCACATCCTAGATTTTGCTGTTTATATCCCCATAGTAGAATTTAACATGTTCCTCTGGCCTGTTTCCTCTAAATTGGTAGGAAGATTTGATTAGGTTCCAATTAGGTATATATGATTTTAATTTCCAAGACTTCATCAGAGTGATACGTAGAAGATATAATGTCTAGTTTTCTCTTTTTGTGATGCTAGTAGCTGTTGATGATCCTGGCTCCACTTGTCATTACAAAATGGTGACTGTCTTAGTCTGTTCAAGCTGATGTAATAGCTTACTAGAGACTGGGTGGTTTATAAACAACAGAAATTTCTCACAGTTCCAGGGACTAGAAAGCCAAAGATCAAGACACCAAGATTCTCTGTCCGGTGAGAGCCCACTTCCTGGTTCTTGGCCTTTCACTGTACTCACATGGCAAAAGGGGCAAGGGAATTTTCTAGAGTTTCTTTTCAAGCATACTGATCCCATCTATGAGGACTCCACCCTCATTACCTAATCACCACCGAAAGGCCCCACATCCAAATACCATCACATTGTGAATTAGATTTCAACATGAATTTTGGAGAGGCACAGACATTCATTCTATAGGATTGACAGTCTGATTCAGTCATTCCTTCTTCATTTATTAGCTGTAATACTTCTATAAGTATAAACCTCTCTGTATCTGTTTAGTTCCCAATTCATATAGGAAAGACGGGATACATGCTTGATTCTTTTTAGTTACCTATTTTCAAAATGAGTTGGTTCACTAACATGCTTCCGTAGTATCCAATTAGTGTTTTTTATGAATTCATGAAGTTAAACATGTGATGTTATTTCAATCCATTGCAGTCCTTATTCTTACTGATTCTCAAATTGTTTTCATTTGCTCAAAAAGTACTTCTTCAAGTAGGTTCGCAAGTCCTTTTAACAGTGACCCTAGCTTCCATGTTACCTGATAGGACAAAATATCCCAGGCCCATTTTGTACATTTCCTGCCTTAGGCCTACTATCCGCTCTCTCACATAGGGAGTCCTGGTGCCTTTTACTGGGAAACATTATTTCAACACACTAGGGACATAAGGAGTTGCTAGTTGTTACTGAGTAGGTCATTGTCACAAGAACTTTTCAGTACACAGAGCAAAGAATTTTGTTTTGGTTTCCTTACTCTAAAGACAGTACTGCTACTTCCAAGTCAAATTTAGAACTCTTTTTTTGTTGTTGAATTATTATTCTAGTATAATTAATGTGCAGTGTTATATTAGTTTCAGGTGTACAGGATAGTGATTTAGCAGTTGTGGAAAACAGTACGGAGGTTCTTCAAATTTAGGACTCCTGAGTTCTCTTACATCTGAAGCTTCTCCCTTCCTAAACTGAGGTCAAACAGGAGGAATGAGAGACTATCACAAAAGTACCTATTTGCTTTATTTCACAACACAAACAGTAATCTCAGAATGACAATACCAACACCACCACCACCACCGAGTGTGATTAGTACAAATGGATTAAGTTGGATTGTTGTGTTTTTGCAGTTCTTTTTGTCCTCAGGATACATTTCACTAGAAATGTAGAGTCAAATTACTGTGTTCTGAAGACACCTGGAATAGTTTTTCTTTTTGTAGTAATGCTACCAGCTGGATTCATATTAGGGTCATTTGTTATATATTTTATTTTTAGAGTTTGCTTTTGTTTCTACTTAAAATTTTATTTTGTACTTAATGCAAAATTTCTAAAAACAAGCTTTCTAATGAGTTTATCTTCTGTCTCTGTTCACTCCACCTATTCTCTTTATACTGTAAGTAGTAATGTTTTAATAGTTTATCTTTCCATTAGAAAAAAAATACATTTAGGGCACCTGGGTGGCTCCGTCGTTAGGCATCTGACTTACAGTCAGGTCCAGATCTCACAGTTTGTGGGTTCGAGTCCCACGTTGGGTGAACTTGTGCTCTGCTTCAGGTGAGCATAAGCCCCAACTTCCTCTCTCCCTCTGTCCCTCTGTCCCTCTGTCCCTCTCTCCCCCCCCCCTTCCCCCTTGTGGGATTCTCTGTTTCTCAAAAAGAAAAAAAAATACACTTATCTCCTCTGACGTAATTAACAATAGTATACTATATATACAGTTTACTGTGCCTTGGTTTTTTTTGTTTTTTTGGGGTTTTTTTTTTTTTTTTTTTTTTTTTACTTAATGATACATTCTTGATAGTAATAGTTAGAGTTTCCTCATTCATTTCTTTTCACATGCAGAGTGTCTCATTGTATAAGTGTACCAGAGTTAGCTAGTTTTCTTTGATAAACATTTGGGTTGTTTCTAGTCTTTTGTTGTTATCAAGAGTCCTGAAATGAATAATCTTATGCCTGTGTGTTTTTGTGGTTTCTGGCCAGGATTTCAATGTGATTTTCAGCTATCCTTACTTAGGTTGTATCCAGTTAAATGTCTGCAGTTATTTTAAATAACATTTAATTAAAAAGCGATTGCAGTTATTCATTCAGGAAATGCAAATCAAACCGCAATGAGGTACCACTTTACACCCGCTACGATGACTATAATCAAGATATGGAAATAGCAAGTGTTGATGAGGGCGCAGAAAAATTGAAAGCCTCCCTCACACACTGCTGGTGGGATGTAAAATAGTTTAACTGCTTTAGAAAAGAATTCGGAAGTTCCTCAAGTAGTGAAGCACAGACCTATCATATGACCCAAAAATTCCACTCCTAGGTATATACCCCAAAAAATGAAGACATAAGTCCACTCAGAAACTTGTACACACATGTTTATAACGTTATTCATAGTAGTCAAAAATTCGAAATAACCTGATGTCTGTTAACGAAGAATGGATAAACATACATTTATTCGGGAGTGTTTTCCAATACCAACAGCCATTTCTCTGATTCTCCAGAAATCAACTGGGTGTTCAACAATTCAGTTCTGACGCTAACTACTTGGAGTTAGTGTATACCAGCAATATAAGGACTTAGTTCCACACGATTGCTCCCCACTTCGGATGCCAATCCCTACTTTTGACCAGTTATCTGTAAATTACAATCACAGTCCTCTTCCAACATTTTGTGATGGGCTAGAATGGCTCACAGAAGTCAGGAAAACACTTAAGTTTACCAGTGTCGTCTAAAGGATACAACTTCAGAACAGCCAAAAGGAAGCCCTGCATAGGGCCTGGTGTTGGGGAGGGTGCACACAGAGCTTTCAGGCTGTCCCAGCTGCACCTGGATGTGTTTACTCATCTAGTTCATCACATCTCACTCTTAACAGTTTTTATGGAGCTTAATCTCCGCTCCCTTTCCCGTTTCCTGAGGTCAGTGTGTGGGGCTAAAAGCTCCAACGCTGTGATCATTTGGTCTTTCGGGTGACCAGCTCTCTCCTGAAGCTATCTAGGGGTCCTACCTTAAGTCACGTCATTAGCATAAACTCCCAGCGTGATCAAAAGGAGGTCTTAGTATGAAGAACAAAAGACACAACAATGCTCAGAAAATTCTGAGGGTTTTAAGAGCTCTGTCCCAGGAACTGAATACACAGACCAAATATGTTTCTCACTATACCACATCCATACAGGAGAATATTATTCAAAAATATTATTGCAAAAAAAGGAATGAAGTAGACTCAACACACTAGGAATAGAAGGGAACTGCCTCAAGCCGATAAAGGTCAATTTATGAAAAAACAACTCTCGGCTAACATCTTACTTAATCATGAAACACTGGATGCTTTCCCAGGATAGGAACAAGACAGATGTCCCTTCATGCCTTTCTATTCAGCATTGTGTTAGAGGTTTTAGTCACAACACTTACACAAGAAAATAAGAGGCATCCAAATTGGAAAGGGAGGACTTAAACTGTATTCACAGATGACATCTTCTGTATAGAAATTTCTAAGCAGTCCTGTAAAAAACTATGAGAATTAATAAACAAGTTCAGCAAGGCAGTATACAAGATCATTATGATGTGGAATGTTGGGGTCTGGGAACGAACTGTCAAAAAAGAATTCTTGAGACATTTTTGGTGCAAAAAAGGTGGTTTTATTAAAGCACAGGGATGGAACCCGTGGCAGAAAGAGCTGCACTGGGATTGTGAGAAGGGACTGATTCTATACTTTCAAGTTGGGAGGGGGTTAAGGGTAGCATAAACCTCTAAGGAATTTGGAAGCAAGCCTTCCAGCACCTTCAGGGGCTAGCTGCTGTTAAGGTTCATGAGACTCCTCAGATGTATGTCAGTGGGGCTTTCATTTGAAGGATGATTGCTAACACACATTTTGGTGGGTGGAGAGAAAAGATGTTTAAATGTTAAGACTTACAGGATCCCGGAGGTTGGATTAATGACAAGCTAAAGTTGCCTTTCACCTCTAGCAAAGTACTACTAACATTGAGGTGGTCGACGCAGTTGAGCTCCTGGAAGAAGGTCACTCTGCGTGCCTCGGGTACTTGTCAATGAGCTGCAAGTTGTGAGGAAATTTAATTTTTCCTGCATTTCTTTTGCCTCTCTTCTCCACGTTAATTATATTTTGACAAACTAGCAATGAACAATCTAAAGATGCAATTAAGACAATTCTATTTTAAAAAGCGTTAAGAATAATATACTTGGGAATACATTTAACAGAAAATGTTTAAGATTTGTACACTGAAATCTCTAAAGTACCGGGAAAGACAAGAGCAATCTAAGTAAATGGAAAGGCATCTACGTTCATGGGTTGGGAGATTTAATATGGCTAAATGGCAGTACTCCCAAAATTGATGTACAGTTTCAGTGCAGCTCCTATCAGAATCCCAGCTGGCTTCTTTGTAGAAATTGATAAGCTGGTTCTAAAATCATGTGGAAACTTAAGGGATCCAGAATAGCCAAAACAGTTTCGAAAAAGAAGAACAAAGTTGGAGGATTCACATTTTCTGACTTCAGAACTTCCTACAAAGCTGCAATAATGAAGACCGTATGGTACGGCGTAAGGAAAGACCTATAGAGCGTGGACTTGAACTGAAAGTTCAGAAATACGGTAGTTCCTCCCCCCCCACCCCATGGTTTCGCTTTCCAGGGTTTCTGTTACCTGTGGTCATTTGCGTTCTGGAAGCAGGTGATCCTCCTGACATATGGTCAGAAGGTCACTGGTAGCTGAGCACTGGGTCACAGTGCCTGTCTCCTTCACCTCACTTCATCTCCTCACATAGGCATTTTATTATCTCACATCAGCACAGGGTGACTACAGTACAATGCGATATTTTGAATGAGAGAGACACCACACTTCTTTAATGGTTATTAGTAATTATCTCCTCTTAATTTATAAATTAAACTTTATCATAGGTATACATGTATAGGCAAAAAACCGTATATAGGGTATCTGTACTGTCCTTGGTTTCAGACATCCCCCATGGATAAGAGGGGACTACTGTAGACCCTCACATTTATGGTCAGTTAATTTTTTATCATGATGCCAAGACAATTTAATGGGGATGGTATAGTGTGGTCGTTTCAACAAACGATACTGGGACAAGTGGATATCTCTTGTCCACACAGTGTTCATAGCAGCATTGTTTATAATAGCCAGAGGGTGGAAACAATCCACATGTCTATCAGCTGGTGAATGGATAAATAAATTGTGAATGGATAAATAAAATTCATGTGATGGAATATTATTGGCCACAAAAATGAGTGATTTCGTGCTATAACATATAGATAAACCTTGGGAACCTTATCCTAAGTGAAAGAAGAAGCCAAAGGGCCGCGTAGTTTATGATTCCATTTATATGGAGTATCCAGGATAAGCACATCTTTACAGAGAACACAGATTAATAGTTGTCAGGGGCTGGAGAGGGTAAGGAATGGAGGCTGCTAATCAGTACAGGGTGTTTGTTTGTTTGTTTGTTTTTGGCAAAGGGGACGGCCAATGGAAATGTTCTAGAATTCAGTGGTAGTGATGTTTATACAACTTTGTGTCTATACTAATAATCACTGAAATATGCAGTTAAAATAGAATGCATTTTATGATGTATATGTCTCAATCCTTAGAAAAAGTTGGCAATAAATTACTACCTCATTAGTTTGGTTTAAGGCAAATCAAAACGAAAAAAAACAGCTTGTAGTTTACCCCAGTTTTTCATGTTAAATCAGCATTTCTTTCCCATTCAAAACAAGACAGTCAATGACTTTCAACGAAGAGATCAAGAAATTTTATAGGCTTTGGGCTTAAATTTATTTATTTTTGTTGTGCTAACAGCTCAGAGCCTGGAGCCCGTTTCAGATTCTGTGTCTCTCTCTCTCTTTGCCCCTCCCCTGCTGGTGCTCTGACTCTCTCTCCCTCTCTCTCTCTCTCTCTCTCTCTCTCTCTCTCTCTCTCTCTCTCTCAAAAAAAAAAAAAAAAATTTTTTTAATTAAAAAAGAAAAAAAAAGATCAGCATTTCTCAAGCTCTTAAGATGCACTCAGTTACATTCCTTATGGTCCAGCTTCCACATTTGGTCTACCTCAAACCAAGCACGATAGGAAAACAAACGATCTTAATCTGTTACCAAATTCTCTCACAGGTTTTAGGGACCTTTTACCAAGAAGGTATTGCTTCTGGGCTTTTCTTAAAGGTATTATTCTCATTCTAAAAGTTTATTTTGAGTAGTTTCTCATTCAGCTTTCCTTTTTTTTCTTTTTTCCTTTTTTTTCTTTTTTTTTCTGCTTCTCATGTGAACACACTACTCTAAAACATCTGAACATGAGCTACTATAATAGGATTGTTTGGTCATGAACTGTACCATTATTATATAGATATTTTTCTAACAGACCTACTTCTTGTGATTTTGTTTTCTAAAGCAATTAAACGGATTTAACTCCTGATTCCTTTGTTTTCTTACTGAGGTGAAATTCACATAACGTGAAGTTAGTTTAAAGCATACAATTCATTGGTATTTAGTACATTCATATTGTTGTGCAATCATCATTTTGATTCGTTTTTGTGTTTGTGGCTAGCAATGAAAAAAATACGTATAGGCCCCCAAAGCCTTCTATCTGCCGACAGGGCAAGCTTTCATTGGCTTCCAAATTTGTGCAGTACTGCTAGAGGCTGGTTAGTTTCATCCAACAGCCAAGCAATTGATCTATAGGGTTTTAAGCAACTGTGGTTTATTAAAGTCCATTTTCCTACCATAATTGCACCAAATAAAAGCTCTAAAGTCATTCGTGCTTTTTTAATTTGGCGATAAGGAGGAAACTGTTTCTTATTAGAGATTCTTGAAATGTCCTCCTAATTAAACAAATTCCTTTAAAAAATTCTGCATGAAATGTTGCATATTCATTACCCAGTCTACTTAGCTCTCCAATCATTCACTTTTCTCTATTCCCTTTTCTTTACCTCCTGAGGAAATCAAACTTGCATGAGCTGATCTTACATTGATTGACTGATTTACAGTGGTATGGCAGGAAACAGTAGTGTTACTCAGTATTAAGAGATTGATCATTTTTAGCTCATCAGGCCACCTTTAAGAGTCCTACTTAGTTTACCAGCCAAGGCTGTTCCAAAGTTCAGTGCTTGGTTTCTATTTAGAAGCTTTTAAAATAACTGAGCTAGTAATGAGGTCATGAAATCCCTCCCAGGCTTCCGTCATGTGCTGTAGGGCCTCATGCTCCCCTTCAGACTGTGGGAATTTCCCCAACTGTTTTGTCATGGACATATATTTTCTGTCAAATTCCCTTCCATCTTGGAACAGTTCCATTAGCACTTGTTTCTCATCTACGTGATGTGGACTGACACCTTTTTTGCTGGAGAAAAATGGAGTCAATACATTACTGTGAGGGAATTATAGCCAGGCTTTTCCCAGGCCACTTGAAGGCTGCTCAGAGGTGGATTCCTCAACAAAGGAACTGCCATTAAACCAGGGAGAAGAACATGTGCATGCAGAGAAGACTGGATGTCTAGCATTTTGTTCTCTAACCAGCTAAAATGTAAAAGGGTTTTTGCTGATGGTATTTAGAAATGTTTAATGTCATGCAATAGAATCTTTATGTTCAGTCTAGAGATTTTTTTTCCATTTTCCCAAGAACCAGGCTAGTCTCCCATTTGCCCAGGAACAACCAGAAGTCGAAGCTCATAGATCTTAAATCTGGATTTCCTCCAAGGAGCTCAGAGTTCTCTATCAGAGAGACTGCTGTGCTCATTTTAGCAGCTCTGCAGAGTGCTACCATTTATAGAGGACGTGCCATTTCACCTAGGGCGGAGCTTCTCAACCTCTGCACCCCTGCCATCTGGGCTGGATAGTTCGTTCTGGTCGAGAGCTATCTTGTGCATTACAGGGCGTTTAGCATTATCTCTAGCTTCTACCTACCGGGTGCCCGTCATACCTCTTTCCTCTTCTCCAAATTGGGACTACCAAAAATGTCTCCGGATGTTGCCAGATGTTCCTGGGGATAAAATCACCCAAGATTGAGAATTCCTGACCTAAAGTTTCTCAAAAAGGCAAGATGAGGATGAGGGTTGCTGACTCTTAACCCAGCCACCTGAACTCAAAATGCTTTTTTTCTTGGGGCGCCCGGGTGGCTCTGTTGGTTAAGTGTCTGACTTCTGCTCAGGTCATGCATGATCTCACGGCTCAGGAGTTCTGGCTCTGCACCAGGCTCTGCGTTGACAGCTCAGAGCCTGGAACCTGCTTCCATTTCCGTGTTTCTCTCTCTGCCCTATCCCGCTCGCTCTCTGCCTCTCTCTGTCTCAAAAATAAACATTTTTTTTAAGTAAAAAAAAAAATGTTTTAAACAAATGTTCTTTACTTGGGGAGCCTGTGTGGCTCAGTCGGTTGAGTGTCCGACTTTGGCTCATGTCATGATTTCATGGTTCGTGGGTTCCAGCCTCGCATCAGGCTCTCTGCTGTCAGCACAGAGCCCACCTAGGATCTTTTGTCTCTCTGCCCCTCTCCCTCTCACTCCTGTGTGTGTGCGCTCTTGTGCGTGCGCGCACACTCTCTCAGAAATAAACATTAAAAATTTTTTTTCCAATGCTTCTTCTTTTCTCCCAAGTAAGAGCCTAGAGAAAAGATTCCTGTTCTGCTCTTGTGTGCATGTAGACAGCGGGGATGCTGATATATAAGAGTTGGTCAGAACTGTAATTGGATTTGGCTTTGGCAACCACTGGGGATGGGAAGTGATGAGCAGTGTGACCCCCTTACTACCTGCCCCTCTTACTCTAATTAAACACATTTTTATGGTCTTTCTGTTAATGAGTCAGCTGGTAAAGAAGAGACTCTTCTTTTGCCAACGCTCTTGTGAGGCAGAGACAGCAGCGTTTTGTGCACGTAAGTGCCTGTTGTCCTAGTGACTTTTTCTTCCTGGAGAGTGGGGAGGGGTACCAATGGAAATACCAGGTGTCACCATGGATTTGTGAGTAGTAGTTTTCAAAATAATAAATCTGAGATTTTGCCCCAACAGTAATAATTAGAAAGTACCACTGATCTCCGCATCTTCCGGTAAAAAGTAAACTCTGATGTCCACAGAGGATTATAAAGCCCCTAGCATGGCCGGCTCCACGAGCTGGACGCGGCAGGAGGCTAGAAGCTGGGAACATCCTTGGTGAGGCCCGAGTATCCAGGCACCTGAGGTGCATATTTGAAGTGGTGAGCTTGGAAGACACGTACTGTGCAAGTATCGGGAATCGGGAAAATGCCACTAGAGTTTTGGAAGTGAAACAGACCCCGAGCAGGCGTCTCCATGCCCGCATCCGGGTCTTCTCACTTGCGCGCACTGCCTTCTCAGCTGGCGGCTTGGGAAGAGCAATACACTGAGCACAGAAAGGGAGTCTTGGAAACGGTCGCAAAAGCAGGGAGTGGAAAGGGAACACAACCTCTCTCCCCCCTCAGAAATGCTGTGGCTGCCTTTCCTTCTCTTGGCGCGCTGGAAGCCGCGTCAGCACTGCTGGTTCAGGGCTGCTCGGGGAGGGTGGGAAGTCAGGTCTTTTGTTCCTCATACCCTGCTGAAACCTGCTATTTGCAGCAAGGCCATAGAAGCCTTTCCAAGGCTTAATTGCCAGAGCAGTGCCAGATACACAGGAGCTCTGCTTATAATTTCCCCACTGGGAGCTTTTACTTTGGAGTTTTGCTTTAAGCTCTGTGTTACTCCAACCAGTCGCTTATTTTGGAGAGAAATTGCCAGCCTTTTGACAGTGCGAGGATTGCTCGATCTTTCATGGTTTCCCCCTCAAGGTAGATGCCAGGCTCAACACTACAGAAGAAGGCCTTTCTGAACATTATAGCAAAACCAGTTGGGTTTGCATAGGGTTATTAGTAGCTTTCACTCTGTTTTGGACTATGAACAGTAGGTCACAGTCAAGAACAGGAGCCGTCAAGGAGAATTGTAACTGCTAGCACACGGTGAAGGTGGATGGGCAGGCAATTACTGCTAAGACTTGCCTAATTTACAGCTATTAACGTTTACATAAAAATTCACTTAAAAAGCAGTGCCTTGTCAGTAAAACCCAATGAGGTTACACATAACATCATTAGAACATAATTAACTGGGAACAAAAAGCATTAGAAAGTCTGGGAGTAGAAGCCCCATGTCTGCACATTGGGCCTTTGGGCCAAGTGTAACACCAGCCTGAGAAAAAAACAGTCATCATGAAAATATTTTCTTTCCTCCCAAGCCAGGAAGCAGACTCACAATGGAGTCTGCTTCCCCATTCTGAATTTTGAGATGTGCAGGAAACAACCGGCCATTACCAGCTGAGGTTTTCCTGCTGATAAACGAACCCTGAGGCCACCGTGACCTGTCTTGTTAATGAGTTAGTGAAGAATCTAGTACTTGAGTTGACCCTGTTCTTAAAAGCTTTGTGTGGAGCTGAAACGACATTCCTCTAATTTATGAGTTAACTCTTTCTTACTTAGCAAATGAGAAACAGGCGGGAAGAAAAGAACCCATGTGGCAGAGAAGTGGAGAGCCTACTAATTGGCTTCTACTTCTAATTTCTTTATTTCAGCATCAACTTCACCTGCAGAAGAAATTTCATTTAAAAAATATCTTCTTTTTACTGCAGAACTTTAATAAACCTGATCTTCTATTTGTCATGTTGCTTTTTACCCCAAGGCAATGACATTTTATTGAAGAATTTCCCCACCCATTACTCTGACAAGAAACAGCTTTAAGTTGAGCAGCATAGGTATTTGAGTTTTATGTGAACATTTCAGTGCAAGAAGAAATTTTAACTTCTGTAAGTAACAGTATTTTTTTTTAAGTTCATTTATTTTGAGAGAGAGAAATAGAGCATAAGCAGGGGAGGGGCAGAGAGAGAATCCCAAGCAGGCTTTGTGTTGTCGTACAGAGCCTGACATGGAGCTCGAACCCACAAAGGTTAGATCATAACCTGAGCTGAAATCAAGATTCGGACACTTAACTGGCAGAGCCACTTGGGTGCCCCTGTAAGTAACATTAGTAACCTAGCATGTATTAAACGAGGTATATCCTCTCTTCAGTTTACTAGAGAAAGAACAGTCTCCTTTAAATTGGTTTATCTTGGAGAAATAGAAATTATTTCTTTTCCTGAATTATTTTTTCTTTTAGTGACTGGTTGTTGGTGATGTTCCATGGTTCAGAGGGGCCCCCAGGGTTATTGTGGATACCTCTGTCCCAGGGTCCTTTCTCAGCTTCGCCATTCTGGAAATGTGATTTTATCAGTTATTTAGATACTGGTGACATGGTTCATGACAGCCATACTCATAAGGCTGGTGTTACATTTGGTTTAGAAAATGTTTGTTTGTTTGTTTGTTTGTTTTAAAGGAAAAAAGTAAAATGTTTATTAACTTGTACTTACTATTTCACTCTCCAGAAGAGTTTGTCCTATTGAGGCATCTCAAAACCCAATACTTGGAAAATCATAGAAAGTAACCAGGTTTTGTTTGGTAAGCAAAAAAAAGAAAACCAATCCATCATATTAAAGATACCTCCTACATATGCCCATTTGGAGACTTGGAAGGAATGTTGGGTTTTTTGTTGCTTTTTTGTTTTTTTTAAATGTTTATTTTGAGAGAGAGAAGAAGCAAAAGCAGGGGAGGAGCAGAGAGAGAGAAGGAGAAAGAGAATCTCAAGCAGGCTCCATGCTTAGCACAGAGCCCGATGCCCAGTGCGGGGCTCAATATCATAATTGTGAAATCATGACCTGAGCTAAAACCAAGAGTTGGATGCTCAATTGACTGAGCCACCCAGGCGCCCCTAGGAATCTTGGATTCTATCATAAGGGATGTGTCTATCAGGTGCTTGGTATTAGTGGTTCAGATGTAGAACACTCTGTACCTGGTCAGTGCTAAATGGCTATTGCTAAAGTGGCTTAAGACAGTAAATTGAACACATGCCAGGACTTACAGGCCCCAAACCCCCTAAATATATTAGAAAGATATATCTTTAACAGTGCTGAAAAAAATAACGTCCCGAGTAGTCTAGAATTGAGGAATTCCTGAAGGACAGAAGGCAATGGAATCATATTAAAGTAGAATTCAGAGTCTGAAAGCCCTGTGTGTCCTGCCCCTCTCTGTGATGACTGGTTACGGGGTGTGGCACCTAGGTTTACACTCTGGGGATCTGAAACAGCAAAGAGCAAGCACATAACTCAGAGTCACCAAACGTCAGAGAAAAATCAACAGTCACAAAAGAGAAGTTCTAAACTCAAGAAATTGAAAAACTAATTGTGGAGGGTACAAGTAAATAGAACATAAAGAAGGAGACTTTAAGGAAAGCGTGTTTGTACCCTGAAAGGGATAAAAAGAGAATATATTGCATTCATGAAACAAGAGAAAGCTATTACAGGAAAGAATGAATTTTGTTTCCTGGATCTTAGAAATAAAACATGGTTGTTTAGCTAGAGTCTCGTTAAAGGGGCTGCATAGCATAATGGGTACAGCTAAAGGGAATTCACGAACAAGAGGAAAGGGCCAAAGAATTCTCCTGGAGTACAAAATAATAAAAAGAGAAAGAGTGACAGAAAGGGTGAATGCGATAACGGGTCATTTCTGAAGTCCCAGAGTTTATCCAGGGAGTTCTGGGAAAAGAAGAGAGAAGATGGTGGGGGAACATGCCCAAAGAAATCACGGAGAAAATTTCCCAAATGGAAGACAAGCAAGAAACTTTAGCATGGAAGGCTTTGCCAGAGTGTCACTGTGAATTTATCAGTGTGAGAAGACTCACATCTCACACTGTCAAAAAGAAAACTACAGGCCCAAGGTAGTCAGTCACCTGCAGAATTAATTGCGGAGTCAGCCTCTCTAGGAGTAGAACTTAGGACAGTCAATCTGGACTTCTCTGGTTGGCACCTGTGAAGTAGTCTGTCCCATGTACTCTCTGTCCCTCCGAGGAAGATGAGGTAATGTGCAGAAGACCTCAGGGGTGCTCATCTGGACTTAAACGGTCCTTTTCTTTTGCCAGCCCCGCCTCCTCTTATATCTCCCATTTTGTAGAACTTCTAGGAGCTCCCCTCTGCTTGCGAGAAAGGATGCCACCCGATTCATAAATTGATTAATAAAGCCAGTAGATGTATAAAATTTACTTGATTGAATTTTGTTTTTTAAAAACCCATATGGGGCACTTGGGTGGCTCAGTCAGTTAAGCGACTATTCGGCTCAGGTCATGATCTCATGGTTCGTGAGTTTGAGCCCCACGTTGGGTTCTGTGCTGACAGCTCAGAGCCTGGAGCCGGCTTCAGATTCTTTGTCTCCCTCTCCTCTTCCTCTCCCCCGCTCTCTCTCTCTCTCAAAAGTAAATAAATATTTAAAAACCTACATATTTTTTTTTAAAAAACCATATGATCGAAGTCTTAGAACACTAAAGATAAGAAAAAATCCCAGAAGCTTCTAGCCTCTGAAGACGCAAAAATCAGGTTGGCATCAGAGTCTTATTGGCAGCACTGGGTGCCAGAAGATGATGACACAACAGACGTATTCCTGGTTCTGAGAGAAAATGATGTAGACCCTAAGCGTCCATACCCGGGGAAGCCGTCCCTTGGGTATCAAGGGCAAATGACGTTTTTCGGGTGGGGAAAAGCTCAGTTTCCCACTTGTGATGCCTGTTCTCTAGAAGTGCCAGAGGGATGTTGCCCAGAAAAATGAAAAGGGAAACAAAAGCACCGATGAGGAGGGGTGAAACACCAGAAAATGGGTTTGGTCAGTAATAGAACTTGAGCAGCTGCATGCTCTGGACAGCAGTGACATCTGTGTACACAGGCAAAAGCAGCCACCAGAGGTCCCTCACCATGGTGTGCTCTGACATCCATTGTGGCTGTCACCCCAGGTCCAAGCCTCCAGATAACTCTCACGGGTCAGATGCTCATCCCCCGCCCTCCCCTCCCTGTCTTCTGGTACCCTTGGGCACTTTGGGGATGAGTAATCTCTCTTCCGTTTTGTAGGAGTGAGGAAATGTCCCCTTCTTCCCTTCTAGGTTCTTCAGCTGGTCGAATAATTAAATTGACATAAAACAGATTAACAGGAGAAAATTTTAATGTTGTATGTTTGGGAGCCCCATAAAAAAAATGAGACTCTGTGAAGTGACCAAAGCAGGAAGGTTCTCTGTCCTTTAGACAAAGAGATAAACGTGTGAAGAATTGACAAAATGAAGGAGCGTGGGCTTGGGGTAGTGAACTGGTGAAGAAACAAGACATTTTTAATGCCCTTCTCAGTCCTGAATTCCCCCTCCCTGGTGATGAGGATGCCCCCTACCCTTCCGGTACAGGGAAGGGGAAGGTACCTTTCTTTTATTTTTTTAAAAAAAAAAATTTTTTTTTTTTTATGTTTATTTATTTTTGGGACAGAGAGAGACAGAGCATGAACGGGGGAGGGTCACAGAGAGAAGGAGACACAGAATCTGAAACAGGCTCCAGGCTCTGAGCTGTCAGCACAGAGCCCGACGCGGGGCTCGAACCCACGAACCGTGAGATCATGACCTGAGCCGAAGTCGGACGCCCAACCGACTGAGCCACCCAGGCGCCCCTGGGAAGGTACCTTTCAAGTGGGAGGTTTATCTCCTGCTTTCAGGGGGATGGAGCGGGTCAGAGTGTCTATCTTACACTTGCTGTTTCTCAAGTGCCTTTAATTAAAAATAATCAGTGTCACAGCAGCACATTTGGGGTATGAACTCTGAACCCCCTACAGTTTCAGTTTCCCTGATGAATGATCCCGTGACCTTCTGCCTTGGTGGGAAACTGGGCCCACAAGTTCTCTGGAGCCTCCTCAGGGAGAAGCAGGTTTTTTCTCCCGCGCTTCACATTTCCCAAGACCTGAAGGTGAAATTAATGTCTTCCTTGTACCCTGTCACTGCTTGCAAATTCTCTTTCCTCCTCCTCCCTGGATTTGCTATTGAGGTTAGTGGAAATACTACTGTATTTGAGCCTCAGAGAGTAGGAGGAAGTGATTGGAGAACAGAAGCTTTGAAATAAGGTTGTGGAGGTTTGTTGGGATCAGAGAATGCCTGCGGGCACAGGTGGTTGAGTTGGGCTAAAGACAAAGTGACTGGGCTCTGAGAAAGGCAGAAATTGAGAGACCGGGTTTGAATCATCTGTGGATGTTGAAGTCCCCTGACATGAGGACAGGAGCAAGCTATGGGGCTGAAGTTGTGAGTCCGTGACAGCGAAGTGGCTGGAGAAGTTAGGACGCGGTAACAATGAGGAGGGACAAAGGGCAGCAAAACCTGATGACTGGTGTGTCAAATTAGGTCAGTTGTGGGCTAAAAAAGGAGCGTTGGGAAGTGGTGGCTCCACCATCCCTCCAGCACCTGTCCAGGCAGAAGCCCCGTTCCTGCCTTCCTAGCACCCTGCAGGCCCTGCGGTGTGCGGCTCCCCGAGTCCTTCCTGCGCTCATTCCCTGGCTGCCCTGCACCGTCATCTTCTCCCTTCAGCTGGATCATTCCTAGCAGCAAACACACTCTTCTTCTTCTTCTTTTTTTTAAGTTTTTATCCAAATTCCAGTTAGTTAACACAGTGTAACACGAGTTCCAGGTGTACAGTATAGTGATTCAACGCTTTTATACAACACCCGGTGCTCATCAGGGCAGGTGCCCTCTTTAATCCCTAGCACCTGTTTCACCCATTCCCTCCCACCCCCGCTAACATCAGTTTGTTCTCTAAGAGTCTGTTTCTTGGTTGGTCTCTCTTTTTTCCCCTTTACTTGTTTGTTTTGTTTCTTAAATTCCACATCTGAGTGAAATCATATGGTATTGGATTTCTGTGACTTACTTCACTTATAATACTCTCTGGCTCCGTCCATGTCACTGGAAATGGTGAGAATTCATTCTTTTTATAGCTAATATTCCATTGTATACATACACCACCTCTTCTTTATCCGTTCATCAACCAATGGACACTTGGCTGTTTCCATAACTTGGCTATTGTAAATAATGTTGCTGTAAACATCTAGGTGCATGTATCCCTTTGAAACAAACTCTTCTTAATGTTTAATATTAATATGGGGAAGTCTGTTTTAACTAAGACCCAGCATCTTTCAAAGCCTTTTTAAAATTCATAAAAATTGCGTCCGGCTTCAGCCAGGTCACGATCTCGAGGTCCGTGAGTTTGAGCCCCGCGTCAGGCTCTGGGCTGATGGCTCGGAGCCTGGAGCCTGTTTCCGATTCTGTGTCTCCCTCTCTCTCTGCCCCTCCCCCGTTCATGCTCTGTCTCTCTCTGTCCCAAAAATAAATAAAAAACGTTGAAAAAAAATTTTAAAAAAAAATTCATAAAAATAAAAATGGGGTGCCTGAGTGCTGCTCAGTCTGTTAAGCATCCAAGTCTTGATTTCGGCTCAGGCCATGATGTCACGGTTCATGAGTTTGAGTCTGAGTCAATGCACTCTGCATTGACAGGGCTGGAGCCTGCTTGGGA